>NC_069505.1:490676339-490753839 GCF_027579735.1 Bombina bombina | reverse complement strand
CAGGCTGCGCTAATCCTGACCCTTCTTCACAGATCCCCGGGCTGTGCTAATCCTGACTCTTCTTCACAGATCATCAGGCCGCGCTAATCCTGACTCTCTTTCACAGATCCCTGTGCCACGCTAATCCTGACTCTTCTTCACAGATCCCTGGCTGCTGTGCTAATCCTAACCATTCTTCACAGATCCCCGGTCCACGCTAATCCTGACCCTTCTTCACAGTTCATCAGTCCGCGCTAATCCTGACCCTTCTTCACAGTTCATCAGGCCGCGCTAATCCTGACCCTTCTTCACAGTTCATCAGGCCGCGCTAATCCTGACCCTTCTTCACAGTTCATCAGGCCGCGCTATTCCTGACCCTTCTTCACAGTTCATCAGGCCACGCTAATCCTGACCCTTCTTCACAGTTCATCAGGCCGCGCTAATCCTGACCCTTCTTCACAGATCCCCGGGCTGTGCTAATCCTGACCCTTCTTCACAGATCCCCGGGCTGTGCTAATCCTGACCCTTCTTCACAGATCCCCGGGCTGTGCTAATCCTGACCCTTCTTCACAGTTCATCAGGCCGCGCTAATCCTGACCCTTCTTCACAGTTCATCAGGCCACGCTAATCCTGACCCTTCTTCACAGTTCATCAGGCCGCGCTAATCCTGACCCTTCTTCACAGATCCCCAGGCTGTGCTAATCCTGACCCTTCTTCACAGATCCCCGGGCTGTGCTAATCCTGACCCTTCTTCACAGATCCCCGGGCTGTGCTAATCCTGACCCTTCTTCACAGATCCCCGGGTTGTGCTAATCCTGACCCTTCTTCACAGATCCCTGGGCTGTGCTAATCCTGACCCTTCTTCACAGATCCCTGTGCCACGCTAATCCTGACCCTTCTTCACAGATCCCTGGGCTGTGCTAATCCTGACCCTTCTTCACAGATCCCTTGGCTGTGCTAATCCTGACCCTTCTTCACAGATCCCTGGGCTGTGCTAATCCTGACCCTTCTTCACAGATCCCTGTGCCACGCTAATCCTGACCCTTCTTCACAGATCCCTGGGCTGTGCTAATCCTGACCCTTCTTCACAGATCACTGGGTTGTGCTAATCCTGACCCTTCTTCGCAGATCCCTGGGCCACGCTTATCCTGACCCTTCTTCACAGATGCCCGGGCCGTGCTAATCCTGACCCTTCTTCACAGATTCCTGGGCTGCGCTAATCCTGACCCTTCTTCACAGATCATCAGGCCGCGCTAATCCTGACCCTTCTTCACAGATCATCAGGCCGCGCTAATCCTGACTCTTCTTCACAGATCCCTGGGCTGTGCTAATCCTGACCCTTCTTCACAGATGCCCGGGCCGTGCTAATCCTGACCCTTCTTCACAGATCATCAGGCCGCGCTAATCCTTACTCTTCTTCACAGATCCCTGGGCTGTGCTAATCCTGACTCTTCTTCACAGATCCCTGTGCCATGCTAATCCTGACTCTTCTTCACAGATCCCCGGGCTGTGCTAATCCTGACCCTTCTTCACAGATCCCTGTGCCGCGCTAATCCTGACCCTTCTTCACAGATCCCTGGGCTGTGCTAATCCTGACTCTTCTTCACAGATCCCTGGGCCATGCTAATCCTGACTCTTCTTCACAGATCCCTGGGCTGTGCTAATCCTGACTCTTCTTCACAGATCCCTGGGCCGTGCTAATCCTGACTCTTCTTCACAGATCCCCGGGCTGTGCTAATCCTGACCCTTCTTCACAGATCCCTGTGCCACGCTAATCCTGACCCTTCTTCACAGATCCCTGTGCCGCGCTAATCCTGACTCTTCTTCACAGATCCCTGGGCCATACTAATCCTGACTCTTCTTCACAGATCCCTGGGCTGTGCTAATCCTGACCCTTCTTCACAGATCCCTGTGCCGCGCTAATCCTGACTCTTCTTCACAGATCCCTGGGCTGTGCTAATCCTGACCCTTCTTCACAGATCCCTGGGCTGTGCTAATCCTGACTCTTCTTCACAGATCCCTGGGCCACGCTTATCCTGACCCTTCTTCACAGATTCCTGGGCTGCGCTAATCCTGACCCTTCTTCACAGATCCCTGGGCTGTGCTAATCCTGACTCTTCTTCACAGATTCCTGGGCTGCACTAATCCTGACCCTTCTTCACAGATTCCTGGGCTGCACTAATCCTGACCCTTCTTCACAGATCATCTGGCCGCGCTAATCCTGACTCTTCTTCACAGATCCCTGGGCTGTGCTAATCCTGACCCTTCTTCACAGATCATCAGGCCGCGCTAATCCTGACCCTTCTTCACAGATCCCTGGGCTGTGCTAATCCTGACCCTTCTTCACAGATCCCTGGGCTGTGCTAATCCTGACCCTTCTTCACAGATCATCAGGCCGCGCTAATCCTGACTCTTCTTCACAGATCCCTGGGCTGTGCTAATCCTGACCCTTCTTCACAGATCCCTGGGCTGTGCTAATCCTGACCCTTCTTCACAGATCCCTGGGCTGTGCTAATCCTGACTCTTCTTCACAGATCATCAGGCCGCGCTAATCCTGACTCTTCTTCACAGATCCCTGGGCTGTGCTAATCCTGACTCTTCTTCACAGATCATCAGGCCGCGCTAATCCTGACTCTTCTTCACAGATCCCTGGGCTGTGCTAATCCTGACTCTTCTTCACAGATCCCTGGGCCATGCTAATCCTGACTCTTCTTCACAGATCCCCGGGCTGTGCTAATCCTGACCCTTCTTCACAGATCCCTGTGCCGCGCTAATCCTGACCCTTCTTCACAGATCCCTGGGCTGTGCTAATCCTGACTCTTCTTCACAGATCCCTGGGCCATGCTAATCCTGACTCTTCTTCACAGATCCCTGGGCTGTGCTAATCCTGACTCTTCTTCACAGATCCCTGGGCCGTGCTAATCCTGACTCTTCTTCACAGATCCCCGGGCTGTGCTAATCCTGACCCTTCTTCACAGATCCCTGTGCCACGCTAATCCTGACCCTTCTTCACAGATCCCTGTGCCGCGCTAATCCTGACTCTTCTTCACAGATCCCTGGGCCATACTAATCCTGACTCTTCTTCACAGATCCCTGGGCTGTGCAAATCCTGACCCTTCTTCACAGATCCCTGTGCCGCGCTAATCCTGACTCTTCTTCACAGATCCCTGGGCTGTGCTAATCCTGACCCTTCTTCACAGATCCCTGGGCTGTGCTAATCCTGACTCTTCTTCACAGATCCCTGGGCCACGCTTATCCTGACCCTTCTTCACAGATTCCTGGGCTGCGCTAATCCTGACCCTTCTTCACAGATCCCTGGGCTGTGCTAATCCTGACTCTTCTTCACAGATTCCTGGGCTGCACTAATCCTGACCCTTCTTCACAGATTCCTGGGCTGCACTAATCCTGACCCTTCTTCACAGATCATCAGGCCGCGCTAATCCTGACTCTTCTTCACAGATCCCTGGGCTGTGCTAATCCTGACCCTTCTTCACAGATCATCAGGCCGCGCTAATCCTGACTCTTCTTCACAGATCCCTGGGCTGTGCTAATCCTGACCCTTCTTCACAGATCCCTGGGCTGTGCTAATCCTGACCCTTCTTCACAGATCATCAGGCCGCGCTAATCCTGACTCTTCTTCACAGATCCCTGGGCTGTGCTAATCCTGACCCTTCTTCACAGATCCCTGGGCCATGCTAATCCTGACTCTTCTTCACAGATCCCCGGGCTGTGCTAATCCTGACCCTTCTTCACAGATCCCTGTGCCGCGCTAATCCTGACCCTTCTTCACAGATCCCTGGGCTGTGCTAATCCTGACTCTTCTTCACAGATCCCTGGGCCATGCTAATCCTGACTCTTCTTCACAGATCCCTGGGCTGTGCTAATCCTGACTCTTCTTCACAGATCCCTGGGCCGTGCTAATCCTGACTCTTCTTCACAGATCCCCGGGCTGTGCTAATCCTGACCCTTCTTCACAGATCCCTGTGCCACGCTAATCCTGACCCTTCTTCACAGATCCCTGTGCCGCGCTAATCCTGACTCTTCTTCACAGATCCCTGGGCCATACTAACCCTGACTCTTCTTCACAGATCCCTGGGCTGTGCTAATCCTGACCCTTCTTCACAGATCCCTGTGCCGCGCTAATCCTGACTCTTCTTCACAGATCCCTGGGCTGTGCTAATCCTGACCCTTCTTCACAGATCCCTGGGCTGTGCTAATCCTGACTCTTCTTCACAGATCCCTGGGCCACGCTTATCCTGACCCTTCTTCACAGATTCCTGGGCTGCGCTAATCCTGACCCTTCTTCACAGATCCCTGGGCTGTGCTAATCCTGACTCTTCTTCACAGATTCCTGGGCTGCACTAATCCTGACCCTTCTTCACAGATTCCTGGGCTGCACTAATCCTGACCCTTCTTCACAGATCATCAGGCCGCGCTAATCCTGACTCTTCTTCACAGATCCCTGGGCTGTGCTAATCCTGACCCTTCTTCACAGATCATCAGGCCGCGCTAATCCTGACTCTTCTTCACAGATCCCTGGGCTGTGCTAATCCTGACCCTTCTTCACAGATCCCTGGGCTGTGCTAATCCTGACCCTTCTTCACAGATCATCAGGCCGCGCTAATCCTGACTCTTCTTCACAGATCCCTGGGCTGTGCTAATCCTGACCCTTCTTCACAGATCCCTGGGCTGTGCTAATCCTGACCCTTCTTCACAGATCCCTGGGCTGTGCTAATCCTGACTCTTCTTCACAGATCATCAGGCCGCGCTAATCCTGACTCTTCTTCACAGATCCCTGGGCTGTGCTAATCCTGACTCTTCTTCACAGATCATCAGGCCGCGCTAATCCTGACTCTTCTTCACAGATCCCTGGGCTGTGCTAATCCTGACTCTTCTTCACAGATCCCTGGGCCATGCTAATCCTGACTCTTCTTCACAGATCCCCGGGCTGTGCTAATCCTGACCCTTCTTCACAGATCCCTGTGCCGCGCTAATCCTGACCCTTCTTCACAGATCCCTGGGCTGTGCTAATCCTGACTCTTCTTCACAGATCCCTGGGCCATGCTAATCCTGACTCTTCTTCACAGATCCCTGGGCTGTGCTAATCCTGACTCTTCTTCACAGATCCCTGGGCCGTGCTAATCCTGACTCTTCTTCACAGATCCCCGGGCTGTGCTAATCCTGACCCTTCTTCACAGATCCCTGTGCCACGCTAATCCTGACCCTTCTTCACAGATCCCTGTGCCGCGCTAATCCTGACTCTTCTTCACAGATCCCTGGGCCATACTAATCCTGACTCTTCTTCACAGATCCCTGGGCTGTGCTAATCCTGACCCTTCTTCACAGATCCCTGTGCCGCGCTAATCCTGACTCTTCTTCACAGATCCCTGGGCTGTGCTAATCCTGACCCTTCTTCACAGATCCCTGGGCTGTGCTAATCCTGACTCTTCTTCACAGATCCCTGGGCCACGCTTATCCTGACCCTTCTTCACAGATTCCTGGGCTGCGCTAATCCTGACCCTTCTTCACAGATCCCTGGGCTGTGCTAATCCTGACTCTTCTTCACAGATTCCTGGGCTGCACTAATCCTGACCCTTCTTCACAGATTCCTGGGCTGCACTAATCCTGACCCTTCTTCACAGATCATCAGGCCGCGCTAATCCTGACTCTTCTTCACAGATCCCTGGGCTGTGCTAATCCTGACCCTTCTTCACAGATCATCAGGCCGCGCTAATCCTGACTCTTCTTCACAGATCCCTGGGCTGTGCTAATCCTGACCCTTCTTCACAGATCCCTGGGCTGTGCTAATCCTGACCCTTCTTCACAGATCATCAGGCCGCGCTAATCCTGACTCTTCTTCACAGATCCCTGGGCTGTGCTAATCCTGACCCTTCTTCACAGATCCCTGGGCTGTGCTAATCCTGACCCTTCTTCACAGATCCCTGGGCTGTGCTAATCCTGACTCTTCTTCACAGATCATCAGGCCGCGCTAATCCTGACTCTTCTTCACAGATCCCTGGGCTGTGCTAATCCTGACCCTTCTTCACAGATCCCTGGGCTGTGCTAATCCTGACTCTTCTTCACAGATCCCTGGGCTGTGCTAATCCTGACTCTTCTTCACAGATCCCTGGGCTGTGCTAATCCTGACCCTTCTTCACAGATCCCTGGGCTGTGCTAATCCTGACCCTTCTTCACAGATCATCAGGCCGCGCTAATCCTGACTCTTCTTCACAGATCCCTGGGCTGTGCTAATCCTGACCCTTCTTCACAGATCCCTGGGCTGTGCTAATCCTGACCCTTCTTCACAGATCATCAGGCCGTGCTAATCCTGACTCTTCTTCACAGATCCCTGGGCTGTGCTAATCCTGACTCTTCTTCACAGATCCCTGGGCTGTGCTAATCCTGACCCTTCTTCACAGATCCCTGGGCTGTGCTAATCCTGACTCTTCTTCACAGATGCCTTGGCCGCACTAATCCTGACTCTTCTTCACAGATGCCCGGGCCGTGCTAATCCTGACTCTTCTTCACAGATGCCCGGGCCGTGCTAATCCTGACTCTTCTTCACAGATGCCTTGGCCGTGCTAATCCTGACTCTTATTCACAGATTCCTGGGCTGCGCTAATCCTGACCCTTCTTCACAGATTCCAGGGCCATGCTAATCCTGACCCAGATTACGAGTTGAGCGAAAAATATTGCTTACGTGAAAGCGATATTTGCACTCAAATGAGTAATACCAACGCACACAAAAGTGCGCTGCTATTACAAGTGAGGTGCAATGCAAATGCGGCCTCGTGTTCGCATTGCATGGAAGCATTGCGCTCACGAGAGTGCGCTTCCATAGGCTCCAACTGAGGCCTCGTTCTCATGCTGTCAGATACGACATGAGAACTAGCACAGCGAAGGGGTTAAGTCACGCAGCGATGGGCAGCAATTTTAGATATACAGTATATGAATATATACTTATATATTTATTTTTTTATATGTGTATATACACATAGTAACACATAAATATATATTCATATATATTTAGAGGAACACACAGTTCCCATAGATCACTATGTAAATGTACCTTTCAGTGCCGTTTTTTTCTAACACCCCCTCAGCCGCCACTTTTAGCCCCCAATAACTGCTTTTTGCAGTTATTTTATTAAAAAATAAAGATGCTACCATTTTTATTTTTCAATAAAGATTACTGTATTGAAATTATGGCCAATCTGGGGCTCTTTTAGAAAATTAACCAGAGATCTGATCTCTAGTTAATTTTCGGAACGCTAATTGCTACTGAAAGCTCGCGGTAGCAATAACCAGTCACTTGTAATGGCTGGGTATTCATTGCATGCCCACAAACAGGCACGATAAATTAGTGCTCCACTTGTAATCTAGCCCTATATAGGTAATTTATTACTAACGATATACCACTCACATTGTAAACATTAGTTACAGGTACATATGCTTACTTGCCTAGGGCCCGATTATAAAAAATAAAAAAGTAAACATGATATTGTAATGTATGTGTTTCTTTTTAACATCCAAAACCCCTTGTTAGTGATATAAACAGCTATAAAGCTAAAATGTGCCCATCTAAAATCCTTTCAGGGCCCTCACAACACTGACAAGGCTTCTTAGATAATCTCTTCGGACTAGAGAGCTTTAAGCAATTTTAAACAACTTTTTAATTTACTTATATAACCAAATTGTCTTCAATCTCTTGGTATCTTTTGTTGAAAAGAAGGCCGGTAAGCTCAGGAGCGTGCACGTGTCTGCAGCACTAGATGGCAGCAGTTTTATAATGTTATACATTAGTAAGAGCACTAGATGGCATCAGTTTTATAACAATGTTATACATTAGTAAGAGCACTAGATGGCAGCAGTTTTATAACAATGTTATACATTAGCAAGAGCACTAGAGGGTAGCAGTTTTATAATAATGTTATACATTAACAAGAGCACTAGATGGCAGCAGTTTTATAACAATGTTATACATTAGCAAGAGCACTAGATGGCAGCAGTTTTATAGCAATGCTATACATTAGCAAGAACACTAGATGGCAGCAGTTTTATAACAATGTTATACATTAGCAAGAGCACTAGATGGCAGCAGTTTTATAACAATGTTATACATTAGCAAGAGCACTAGATGGCAGCAGTTTTATAACAATGTTATACATTAACAAGAGCACTAGATGGCAGCAGTTTTATAACAATGTTATACATTAGCAAGAGCACTAGATGGCAGCAGTTTTATAGCAATGCTATACATTAGCAAGAACACTAGATGGCAGCAGTTTTATAACAATGTTATACATTAGCAAGAGCACTAGATGGCAGCAGTTTTATAACAATGTTATACATTAGCAAGAGCACTAGATGGCAGAAGTTTTATAACAATGTTATACATTAGCAAGAGCACTAGATGGAAGCAGTTTTATAACAATGTTATACATTAGCAAGAGCACTAGATGGCAGCAGTTTTATAACAATGTTATACATTAGCAAGAGCACAAGATGGCAGCAGTTTTATAACAATGTTATACATTAGCAAGAACACTAGATGGCAGCAGTTTTATAACAATGTTATACATTAGCAAGAGCACTAGATGGCAGCAGTTTTATAACAATGTTATACATTAGCAAGAACACTAGATGGCAGCAGTTTTATAACAATGTTATACATTAGCAAGAGCACTAGATGGCAGCAGTTTTATAACAATGTTATACATTAACAAGAGCACTAGATGGCAGCAGTTTTATAACAATGTTACACATTAGCAAGAGCACTAGATGGCAGCAGTTTTATAACAATGTTATACATTAGCAAGAGCACTAGATGGCAGCAGTTTTATAACAATGTTATACATTAGCAAGAGCACTAGATGGCAGCAGTTTTATAATAATGTTATACATTAGCAAGAGCACTAGATGGCAGCAGTTTTATAACAATGTTATACATTAGCAAGAGCACTAGATGGCAGCAGTTTTATAATAATGTTATACATTAGCAAGAGCACTAGATGGCAGCAGTTTTATAACAATGTTATACATTAGCAATAGCACTAGATGGCAGCAGTTTTATAACAATGTTATACATTAGCAATAGCACTAGATGGCAGCAGTTTTATAACAATGTTATACATTAGCAAGAGCACTAGATGGCAGCAGTTTTATAACAATGTTATACATTAGCAAGAGCACTAGATGACAATAGTTTTATAACAATGTTATACATTAGCAAGAGCACTAGATGGCAGCAGTTTTATAAGAATGTTATTCGTATGCAACAGCACTAGATGGCAGCAGTTTTATAAGAATGTTATTCATATGCAACAGCACTAGATGGCAGCACTATTTCCTGTAGAAAAGGTAGCTGTAAAACCCAAGCAAGTGTGAATAATACACTCCCCCCCCCCCCCCTTCTTTTGTATATGAAAAGACCTTTTATACAAACAGGAGCAAGCTGAAGTAGGTATACATTGGTATTCTCATAAAACTTTGGGGCTTGGTTAGGAGTCTGAAAATCAGAGCAATGTTATTTTTTTTAAAAAAATGAGTGTATAATGTCCCTTTAATGAGAATCTAAAAACGACTTATTCTGGTCTGTTATCTTCTCTGTTGTGCTGAGGGACACACAAAACTGGCCTTTGACTGTAGTTTGGTTATCCCTGGTCTGTGCTCAGCATTTTTTTTCATTACCTTATTTCACTGGGTTTCAAACCTGTCCTCAGACCTCCCTAACAGGCCAGATTTTGAGGATATCTGAGCTAGAGCACAGGTGAAATAATCAGCTGATTATTAAAGGGACACTGAACCCAAATTTTTCTTTTGCAATTCAGAGAGAGCAGCAATTTTAAGCAACTTTCTAATTTACTCATATTAACAATTTTTCTTGGTTCTCTTGCTATCATTATTTGAAAAAGAATGCATCTAGGCAATTTTTTTGGTTCAGACCACTGGACAGCACTTGTTTATTGGTGGGTGAATTTATGCACCAATCAGCAAGAACAACCCAGGTTGTTCACCAAAAATGGGCCAGCATCTAAACTTACATTCTTGCTTTTCAAATAAAGATACCAAGAGAATGAAGAAATGATAATAGGAGTAAATTAGAAAGTTACCTTAAATTGTGTGCTGTATCTGAATTATAAAATAAAAAATTTGGCTTCAATGTCCCTTTAAACATGATTATTTTTATCTGCTCTCATCCAAGGTAATCCTGAAAACCTGGCCTGTTGGGAGGCCTGAGGACAGGTTTAAAAACCAGTGTCCTATTTCTATGAAGACATAAGGTGCCTAGTTTGTTTATTTACTCAATAGAAAAATGATTTGTCTGCCCAGACAAAAACAACAAAACACCCCAGTCAATTGCCACCATATTGTTGATATTACTAAGATGGTCACATGACCGGTTAAGGAACATAAAATGGTTGATGCCACATTATTGATATTACTAGGAGGATCACACAGCTCAGGGGCAGAACTACAGGGGGTGCAAAGGTCGCAAATGCGACCGGGCCCCCGAAGGTGGGGGCCCAGCTTAAAAAAAAATTATATTTTTCGCAATAAAAAACGTTGACCTGCCACTGCCTGCACTGATATCATGTGAGTGTGATGTGATGCTTCACTAGTGTCTCTGTCTCGGACTACAGGGGTTAGTGTTTCTGTTTTAACCAATGATGTTTATGTGTATGTATGTGACTGTGTGTGTATTTATGCATGTGTGTGTATGTATGTATGTATGTATGTATGTATGTATGTATGTGTGTGTGTATGTATGACTTTGTGTGTATTTATGCATGTATGTGTGTATGTATGTGACTGTGTGTGTATTTATGCATATGTGTGTGTGTGTATGTATGTATGTGACTGTGTGTGTATTTATGCATATGTGTGTGTATGTATGTATGTATGTGACTGTGTGTGTATTTATGCATATGTGTGTGTGTGTATGTATGTATGTGACTGTGTGTGTATTTATGCATATGTGTGTGTATGTATGTATGTATGTGACTGTGTGTGTATTTATGACTGTGTGTATTTATGCATGTATGTGACTGTGTGTGTATGTATGACTGTGTGCGTATTTATGCATGCATGTGTGTGTGTGTGTATGTATGTATGTATGTGACTGTGTGTGTATTTATGCACATATGTGTGTGTGTGTGTGTGTATGTATGTGACTGTGTGTGTATGTATGACTGTGTGTGTATTTATGCATGTGTGTGTATGTATGTATGTATGTATGTATGTGTGTGTGTGTATGTATGACTGTGTGTGTATTTATGCATGTATGTGTGTATGTATGTGACTGTGTGTGTATTTATGCATATGTGTGTGTGTGTGTATGTATGTATGTATGTATGTGACTGTGTGTGTATTTATGCATATGTGTGTGTATGTATGTATGTATGTGACTGTGTGTGTATTTATGACTGTGTGTGTATTTATGCATGTATGTGACTGTGTGTGTATGTATGACTGTGTGTGTATTTATGCATGTGTGTGTGTATGTATGTATGTGACTGTGTGTGTATTTATGCACATATGTGTGTGTGTGTATGTATGTGACTGTGTGTGTATGTATGACTGTGTGTGTATTTATGCATGTATGTGACTGTGTGTGTATGTATGACTGTGTGTGTATTTATGACTGTGTGTGTGTATGTATGTATGTATGTATGACTGTGTGTGTATTTATGCATGTGTGTGTGTATGTATGTATGTGACTGTGTGTGTATTTATGCACATATGTGTGTGTGTGTGTATGTATGTGACTGTGTGTGTATGTATGACTGTGTGTGTATTTATGCATGTATGTGACTGTGTGTTTATGTATGACTGTGTGTGTATTTATGACTGTGTGTGTGTATGTATGTATGTGATTGTGTGTGTATTTATGCAGGTATGTGTGTGTATGTATGTGACTGTGTGTGTATTTATGCATGCGTGTGTGTATGTATGTATGTATGTGACTGTGTGTGTGTATTTATGCGTGTGTATGTAAGACTGTGCGTGTATTTATGCATGTATGTGTGTGTGTATGTATGTATGTATGTATGTGACTGTGTGTGTGTATGTATGTGACTGCGTGTGTATTTATGCATGTATGTGACTGTTTGTGTATTTATGCATGTGTGTGTGTATGTGACTGTGTGTGTATTTATGCATGTATATGTGTGTGTGTATGTGTGTGTATTTATGCATGTATATGTGTGTGTGTGTATATGTATGTGACTGTGTGTGTATTTATGCATGTATGTGTGTGTGTATTTATGCACATATGTGTGTATGTATGTGACTGTGTGTGTATTTATGCATATGTGTGTATGTATGTATGTATGTATGTGACTGTGTGTGTATTTATGCATATATGTGTGTGTATGTATGTGACTGTGTGTGTATGTATGACTGTGTGTGTATGTATGCATGTATGTGTGTGTGTGTATGTGTGTATATGTATGTGACTGTGTGTGTATTTATGCATGTATGTGTGTGACTGTGTGTATTTATGCATGTATGTGTGTGTGTGTGTATGTGACTATGTGTGTATTTATGCATGTATGTGTGTATGTGACTGTGTGTGTATTTATGCATGTGTGTGTGTGTATGTATGTGATTGTGTGTGTATTTATGCACGTAAGTGTGTGTGTATGTATGTATGTATGTGACTGTGTGTGTATGTATGACTGTGTGTATTTATGCATGTGTGTGTGTATGTAAGACTGTGTGTGTATTTATGCATGTATGTGTGTGTATGTATGTATGTATGTGACACTGTGTGTATTTATGCATGTGTGTGTGTATGTATGTGACTGTGTGTATTTATGCATGTATGTGAGTGTGTTTATTTATGCATGTGTGTGTGTGTATGTATGTATGTATGTGACTGTGTGTGTATTTATGGATGTGTGTGTGTGTGACTGTGTGTGTATGTATGACTGTGTGTGTATTTATGCATGTATGTGTGTGTATGTATATATGTAACTGTGTGTGTATATTTATGCATGTATGTGTTTGTGTGTGTGTATGTATTTGACTGTGTCTGTATTTATGCATGTATGTGTGTATGTATGTATATATGTATGTGACTGTGTGTGTATGTATGTATGTGTGTATGTATGTGACTGTGTGTGTATTTATGCATGTGTGTGTGTGTGTATGTATGTGACACTGTGTGTATTTATGCATGTGTGTGTATGTATGTGACTGTGTGTATTTATGCATGTGTGTGTATGTATGTGACACTGTGTGTATTTATGCATGTGTGTGTATGTATGTGACTGTGTGTATTTATGCATGTGTGTGTGTGTGTATTTATGCATGTGTGTGTGTGTGTATGTATGTATGTATGTATGTGACTGTGTGTGTATTTATGCATTTGTGTGTGTGTGTGTATGTATGACTGTGTGTGTATTTATTCATGTATGTGACTGTGTGTGTATGTATGACTGTGTGTGTATTTATGCATGTGTGTGTGTATGTATGTATGTGACTGTGTGTGTATTTATGCACATATGTGTGTGTGTGTGTATGTATGTGACTGTGTGTGTATGTATGACTGTGTGTGTATTTATGCATGTATGTGACTGTGTGTGTATGTATGACTGTGTGTGTATTTATGACTGTGTGTGTGTATGTATGTATGTATGTATGACTGTGTGTGTATTTATGCATGTGTGTGTGTATGTATGTATGTGACTGTGTGTGTATTTATGCACATATGTGTGTGTGTGTGTATGTATGTGACTGTGTGTGTATGTATGACTGTGTGTGTATTTATGCATGTATGTGACTGTGTGTTTATGTATGACTGTGTGTGTATTTATGACTGTGTGTGTGTATGTATGTATGTGATTGTGTGTGTATTTATGCAGGTATGTGTGTGTATGTATGTGACTGTGTGTGTATTTATGCATGTGTGTGTGTATGTATGTATGTATGTGACTGTGTGTGTGTATTTATGCGTGTGTATGTAAGACTGTGCGTGTATTTATGCATGTATGTGTGTGTGTGTGTGTATGTATGTATGTATGTATGTGACTGTGTGTGTGTATGTATGTGACTGCGTGTGTATTTATGCATGTATGTGACTGTTTGTGTATTTATGCATGTGTGTGTGTATGTGACTGTGTGTGTATTTATGCATGTATATGTGTGTGTGTATGTGTGTGTATTTATGCATGTATATGTGTGTGTGTGTATATGTATGTGACTGTGTGTGTATTTATGCATGTATGTGTGTGTGTATTTATGCACATATGTGTGTATGTATGTGACTGTGTGTGTATTTATGCATATGTGTGTATGTATGTATGTATGTATGTATGTATGTGACTGTGTGTGTATTTATGCATATATGTGTGTGTATGTATGTGACTGTGTGTGTATGTATGACTGTGTGTGTATGTATGCATGTATGTGTGTGTGTGTATGTGTGTATATGTATGTGACTGTGTGTGTATTTATGCATGTATGTGTGTGACTGTGTGTATTTATGCATGTATGTGTGTGTGTGTGTATGTGACTATGTGTGTATTTATGCATGTATGTGTGTATGTGACTGTGTGTGTATTTATGCATGTGTGTGTGTGTATGTATGTGATTGTGTGTGTATTTATGCACGTAAGTGTGTGTGTATGTATGTATGTATGTGACTGTGTGTGTATGTATGACTGTGTGTATTTATGCATGTGTGTGTGTATGTAAGACTGTGTGTGTATTTATGCATGTATGTGTGTGTATGTATGTATGTATGTGACACTGTGTGTATTTATGCATGTGTGTGTGTATGTATGTGACTGTGTGTATTTATGCATGTATGTGAGTGTGTTTATTTATGCATGTGTGTGTGTGTATGTATGTATGTATGTGACTGTGTGTGTATTTATGGATGTGTGTGTGTGTGACTGTGTGTGTATGTATGACTGTGTGTGTATTTATGCATGTATGTGTGTGTATGTATATATGTAACTGTGTGTGTATATTTATGCATGTATGTGTTTGTGTGTGTGTATGTATTTGACTGTGTCTGTATTTATGCATGTATGTGTGTATGTATGTATATATGTATGTGACTGTGTGTGTATGTATGTATGTGTGTATGTATGTGACTGTGTGTGTATTTATGCATGTGTGTGTGTGTGTGTGTATGTATGTGACACTGTGTGTATTTATGCATGTGTGTGTATGTATGTGACTGTGTGTATTTATGCATGTGTGTGTGTGTGTATTTATGCATGTGTGTGTGTGTGTATGTATGTATGTATGTGACTGTGTGTGTATTTATGCATTTGTGTGTGTGTGTGTATGTATGACTGTGTGTGTATTTATTCATGTATGTGTGTGTGTGTGTATGTATGTATGTAACTGTGTGTGTATTTATGCATGTATGTGTGTGTGTGTGTGTGTGTGTGTGTATGTATGTGACTGTGTCTGTATTTATGCATGTGTATGTATGTGACTGTGTGTGTATGTATGACTGTGTGTGTGTATGTATGTATATATGTGACTGTGTGTGTATATTTATGCATGTATATGTGTGTGTGTATATGTATGTGACTGTGTGTGTATTTATGCATGTATGTGTGTGTATGTATGTGACTGTGTGTGTATTTATGCACATATGTGTGTATGTATGTGACTGTGTGTGTATTTATGCATATGTGTGTGTGTGTATGTATGTATGTATGTGACTGTGTGTGTATATATGCATATATGTGTGTGTGTGTGTGTGTGTGTATGTATGTGACTGTGTGTGTATGTATGACTGTGTGTGTGTATGTATGCATGTATGTGTGTGTGTGTATGTGTGTATATGTATGTGACTGTGTGTGTATTTATGCATGTAAGACAGTGGAGGGCAGCATAGCCCAGAACGACCATAATAATTAAGGCCCTTAGGAGTGTGCTGCTGTGAAGTTGCAACAATGTTGCAGTAGTGAGGGTGGGGTTTAGCTTACCTTTAAGTAGTCAGCTCCCAAGGCCCAAACCCTCTTTTCCAGCTCGTCTTCACAGCGTCAGGATCATCTGTCAGGAGTACTGTGGAAGAAGATGTCGGAATTAGATGAGCTGATGATCGATGAGTTTGATTCAGGAGAAGATGTGGTGCAGCCTTCCCCCCCTCGCCCGGTGAGTCGTGCCCCGGGGTCTAGCCTGTACCCTGAGGTTATGGTTGTCTCCCCCTCTACCACCCCTCCTTTAATTCCCCTTCCAGTGTCGGTAGAAGTGGGTCCCCAGGTAGCAGAGGAGGTTGTGGTGGGTGGGCAGGGCTCCGTTCCCAGTGCAAGTGGCGTCGGGGGTGAGGCCTTACCGGAACCGGTCACTCTTACCGGTGAGGCGGTCTCCACGGCGGTCGCGCTGCTCCAGTCTTTGGCAGCGGTGCTTTCCGGCGGGGGGTCGGCATCCCAGGGCGGTCCTCCAGATTTGGTTCGCGCGTCGGCGGCCACACGGGTATCCATGTCCACGTCAGGGCCGTCTCTTCCGGTTTGGCCGTTTCCGGTGACGTCACTTCCGGGAACGCCATTCCGGAATCCAGAGGCAAGCGGGCAGCATCGTCGTCTCCGCCGGGGTACACAGGTAAGAGAGGGGTACCCCGGGGGGGGGGGGGCGACGCCCGCGGGGGGTGCGCAGCGAGGCTCAATTACTCAGCGCCCGCGTGGGGACACTGATTTAGCGGCCATGGAAAGGGGTAGAAGGTTGCATGAGGGATCTCATGAGCAGGCCGCAAGCCTGACCGGGGGTATGATGGCACTTGATGGTGCTCCGATCAGGGCAGGTATTTCTGAGGGGCAAGTAGTTTCTGAGGGGCAAGTAGCAATGGCACATTCGCCCGGAAGGGCCCAGATTGGGGAACCAGGCGTTAATGAGCAGGCCGCAGGCCTGACGGGGAATACGCCTACTGCGCAACAAGTCGCAGGGCCTCAGGCCGCAATCACGCAGGCCGGGGGCAAGCGTCGGCCCGCGAATACATCGCGGCCTAGAAGACGCCGTAGTACTGCATCACGCAGCAAGCATAGCGCCCGGCAGGGTGCACGGGCGGCGCCCGCGGGTGTGACCCTCAGCGGGGCTCCCCCAGGCGTTGTTACTAGGGCCTCTGCAAGGAAAGGCCCAGTTATCACGCCCAGTCTATGTCAGGGCGCGCAGGCTGTGACTGAACAGAACAGACAAGTGCAGTTTGCTAATGCAGTGATGAATGTGCGTACGGCTGATATGGTTGATGATGGTATTGTGGAGTGTGGCAGTGATCACAGGAGCCCCAGTCCCTTAGGGTCCTGTGGTAATGTGGTTGGTGGGCCTTCGTCCCCTTCCCTGGGTACTCCTCTTTCGCATTTTTCTCCACAGATCATTATGGAACCCAGAACTGCATTACTGCCACTCCAGGCCACCCTCAGTGCCGTTGAGAGGGAGCCACAGTCTCAGGAGCAGCCATCCACTTCTTCTGGTCCTGTCCCGGTGCAACGCCTTTTGGGAGCTGGTAAGCACACTATTACTTTTGAACGTAGTGTTTTAAGTTCATCCTCGGATGATTCAGGTTCTGAAAGTGATAGATCCCTGGGGTTGGAAGCGAAAGGGCAAAAAAGAATGTATAGGATGGTGAAGTGGTTAGTGGAAGAAAGGAAGGCTATGGGTCTCCCCCTCCCCCCTGGTTCATCCCGCATGGAACCCACTGTTCCTATGCTGACACCTTCTGCGTCAACAGACTTAGTTAGCCTGGTTACGGGGAACAGGCGCAGGGCAGCTGTACATGGGGACACTGACACATGGCCTGCGTTTAGTCTACATGAACATCTCAAATCTAAGATGGTTCGGCGCATTCAGGGTGGGAGGTATGTGCACATGTTTGAGCTTTCTGCAGAGGCTTATCGCCAAAAAGAAATGGCGGATGATGGCACGGGCCCGAAAAAATTTAAACGTCCTGATTCCTATGAGGAATGGCGCAAGTGCTTTCGGGTTTATGCGTCCTGTTATATCTCTAAATTCCCCGATCAAGCTTTGAACATCCTGAAATATCAGGATTCCATTGAAACAGTGTACGAGAAGTACAGGGAGGGAGCTTGGCGGGACTACGACGCTGCCTTCCGTAGGAAGATGGTCGGGAACCCTCTCCTTACTTTCGGTGACGTTGATTCACGTTTGTGGGCGCAATTGGGTCCTGAAAAACAGGCGGCGCCTGTTATAGCAGTCGGAGCGTCGGGGGGCGTTAAGGCCTCGCAGCGCTCTCAACGGCGGCCCACGGGGGTGTGCTGGCGCTTCCAGGACAAATCGTGTACCAGGGGAGCGGCATGCGCATTTCGGCACGCGTGCAAAACCTGCGGTGGCGGCCACTCGGGGTCCGAGTGTACCAGAACCCAGGACGCGGGTCGTTCCCAGGAGAGACCAGCAGCTGGCTCCAAACCTTTCCCTGTTGGAAAGGGCGGCCACACCTCTGAAGGTGGCCGTAATTGAGAAATGGCTGCTGCTGTACCCGTTTAAAGAGGCCGCCTTGCTACTTAAAGGCGGTCTGCGGTCGGGATTTGTTATCCCAGTCGGATCGCATGAGGTGGGTTCCTCGTCACGGAGGAATCTAAAGTCCGCATATCAGTTTCCTGAGGTGTTGCGGGATAAACTGAATAAAGAAATTGGGCTGGTTCGTATGGCAGGTCCATTTGAGGAGATTCTCCTTCCAGGGTTGGTTGTTTCACCTTTGGGGGTTGTCCCAAAAAAGGAGCCGGGTAAATTCCGGCTCATCCAACACCTGTCCTTCCCGAAGGGTCGTTCGGTGAACGACGCCATACCCCCTGAGCTTAGCTCAGTTTTCTACCAATCATTTGATGAAGCGTTGGGGCTAGTTCGCCGGGCGGGGGCCGGAGCCCTGATGGCAAAGCTGGATGTTGAATCTGCTTTTCGGTCCTGCCTATTCACCCCTCCTCTTTTAGGCTCATGGGGTGTTATTTTGAGGGGCAGTACTACGTGGACAAATGCTTGCCCATGGGGTGCTCAATTTCGTGTGCTTACTTCGAGGCTTTCAGCTGCTTCTTGCACTGGGCCATAGCGGAGGTGGCTGGATTCGACGGCCTGGCACACTACTTGGATGATTTTCTGCTTGTCGGGCGGACAGGGTGCTCTGAGTGTGCTTTCTTGATGAAAGTCACCAGGGTTCTGATGGGGAGAATGGGAGTTCCTCTGGCGGAGGACAAGTCCCAGGGTCCTTGCACGTGCCTTACTTTCTTGGGCATCGAAGTTGATTCAGTGGCAGGGCAGTGCCGTTTGCCACAAGAAAAAATTCAGCGCATGTTGGAGTCAGTACGCGCTATGAGAACGGAGCTGTATCGCTCCATAAAAGACCTTCAAATCCTATTGGGTTTGCTGAACTTTGCTGGCAGGATTATTCCTATGGGTAGAATATTCCTCCGCAGGCTTGAGAGGCAGCTGTGCAGAGAAAGATCGCAGACCCGGAGGTTCCGGGTGTCTGCTGAGATGGTGGAAGATCTTAAGATCTGGGAAGAATTTCTTCTCCACTTTAACGGGATCTGCCTGTGGCGGGAGGTGGTTCCTTCTAACGCAGCGATCCAGTTGTTCACTGATGCGGCTGGGTCCCACGGGTACGGGGCTTTCTTAGCCGGGCAATGGAGCGCCGGCCCTTGGCCCGCCGCGTGGATAGAAAGAGGCTTAGTTAAAAACCTATGCCTTCTTGAGCTGTTTCCCATCCTGGTCGCTCTTGACATTTGGGGCGATCAGCTTCGTGACCGTGAGGTGATTTTCTGGACGGATAACATGAGCGTTGTCTATGCTGTCCACAGGCTCTCATCTAGTTCCCCTCCGGTTGTGCGGTATTTGAGGCTGTTGGTGCTGAGGTGTCTGCACCTGAATATTGTGTTCCGTGCTAAGCATGTCCCGGGCGTCCAGAATAGGATTGCGGATGCGCTCTCCCGTTTTCAATGGGAAGCATTTTATGACTGTGTGTGTATTTATGCATGTATGTGTGTGTGTATGTATGTATGTATGTATGTAACTGTGTGTGTATTTATGCATGTATGTGTGTGTATGTATGTGACTGTGTCTGTATTTATGCATGTGTATGTATGTGACTGTGTGTGTATGTATGACTGTGTGTGTATTTATGCATGTATGTGTGTGTGTGTATGTATATATGTGACTGTGTGTGTATATTTATGCATGTATGTGTTTGTGTGTGTGCATGTATTTGACTGTGTCTGTATTTATGCATGTATGTGTGTATGTATGTATGTATATATGTATGTGACTGTGTGTGTATTTATGCATGCATGTGTGTGTGTATGTATGTGACTGTGTGTATATGTATGTATGTATGTATGTGTGTATGTATGTGACTGTGTGTGTATTTATGCATGTGTGTGTGTGTATGTGTATGTGTGTGTATATGTATGTGACTGTGTGTGTATTTATGCATGTATGTGTGTGTATGTGTGTATGTGACTGTGTGTGTATGTAAGCATGTATGTGTGTATGTGTGTATATGTATGTGACTGTGTGTCTATTTATGCATGTATGTAACTGTGTGTGTATTTATGCATGTGTGTGTGTGTGTATGTATGACTATGTGTGTATTTATGCATGTATGAGTGTATGTGACTGTGTGTGTATTTATGAATGTATGTGTGTGTGTGTTTGAGACTGTTTGTGTATGTATGCATATATGTGTGTGTATGTGTATGTATGTGACTGTGTGTGTATTTATGTATGTGTGTGTGTGTGTACGTACGTACGTACGTACGTGACTGTGTGTGTATTTATACATGTATGTGACTGTGTGTGTATTTATGCATGTGTGTGTATGTGACTGTGTGTGTATTTATGCATGTATATGTGTGTGTGTATATGTATGTGACTGTGTGTGTATTTATGCATGTATGTGTGTGTATGTAACTGTGTGTATGCATGTATGTGTGTGTGTATGTATGTGTGTATGTATGTGACTGTGTGTGTATTTATGCATGTATGTGTTTGTGTATGTGACTGTGTGTGTATTTATGCATGTGTGTATGTATGTGACTGTGTGTGTATTTATGCATGTGTGTGTGTATGTATGTATGTGACTGTGTGTGTATTTATGTATGTGTGTGTGTATGTATGACTGTGTGTATATTTATGCATGTATGTGTGTATATGTATGTATGTATGTATGTGACTGTGTGTGTATGTATGCATGTATGTGTTTATTTATGCATTTATGTGTGTATGTGACTGTGTGTGTATTTATGTGTGTGACTGTGTGTAGTTATGCATGTATGTGTGTGTGTATGTATGTGACTGTGTGTGTATTTATGTATGTGTGTGTATGTATGTATGTGACTGTGAGTATATGTATGACTGTGTGTGTATTTATGCATGTATGTGTGTGTGTATGTAAGACTGTGTGTGTATGTATGTGACTGTGTGTGTATTTATGCATGTGTGTGTATGTATGTATGTATGTATGTATGTGACTGTGTGTGTATTTAAGCATGTGTGTGTGTGTATCTAAGACTGTGTGTGTATTTATGCATGTGTGTGTGTATGTATGACTGTGTGTGTATTTAGGCATGTATGTGTGTGTGTGTATATGTATGTATGTGACTGTGTGTTTATGCATGTGTGTGTATGTATGACTGTGTGTGTATTTAGGCATGTATGTGTGTGTGTATATATGTATGTATGTGACTGTGTGTTTGAGACTGTTTGTGTATGTATGCATATATGTGTGTGTATGTGTATGTATGTGACTGTGTGTGTATTAATGTATGTGTGTGTGTGTACGTACGTACGTACGTACGTACGTGACTGTGTGTGTATTTATACATGTATGTGACTGTGTGTGTATTTATGCATGTGTGTGTATGTGACTTAATTAATTAAATGCCCTATCATCCTGGCTTGCTGGAAAACTTTAATAACTGGAGCCATAAAACTGGCTCAACAACATAACTATGTACAAATATAACTCTTAAATAACTTTACATAAAACTGTAATACTTGAATAACCACGCAGACACAGATATATGGGAAAAGACCCGAAGGTCGCATTTATTGTAGAACGTGAGAACCGGCTGGACTCAACGGGGCCAGCTAAAACATGTGGCGGCAATCTAGTTAGGAGTAGGAACCCCCTGCTAGGAAGAATGGACCGCGCCCGTGAATGCCCACACAAGCGGAGCTCAGCTGCCGCAGAAGCTTAGGGAGTTCTCGGCATCTTAGAATGGGAGGGACCCCAGGCGCACGCCTGCAGAGATCACCCTCCCCTGGGCAGCCGTCACTCTACCTCTGATGGCAAACCGGGGCGCGGACCAACCGCCTAACCAGGGTGTAAAGTAACGATCTCCGAACCAGTAGGACCAGGTGTGACTAGACGCGTATCCATGCCACTACCTGGGGAGTCAAAAACTACCGTCCTTGGACTTAAGGAAACAAGCCGCGTAGCTCTCATCCAGCCTCGGACACCTAGCTGAAACACCCTGGTGATGTAGCAGCCTAAAGATTGCCGTATGAACCAATGCAGGGAGGGAGGGAGGGACGCTGTGAAGACGAGCTGGAAAAGAGGGTTTGGGCTTTGGGAGCTGACTACTTAAAGGTAAGCTAAACCCCACCCTCACTACTGCAACATTGTTGCAACTTCACAGCAGCACACTCCTAAGGGCCTTAATTATTATGGTCGTTCTGGGCTATGCTGCCCTCCACTGTCTTAATTAATTAAATGCCCTATCCTCCTGGCTTGCTGGAAAACTTTAATAACTGGAGCCATAAAACTGGCTCAACAACATAACTATGTATTTACATAAAACTGTAATACTTGAATAACCACGCAGACACAGATATATGGGAAAAGACCCGAAGGTCGCATTTATTGTAGAACGTGAGAACCGGCTGGACTCAACGGGGCCAGCTAAAACATGTGGCGGCAATCTAGTTAGGAGTAGGAACCCCCTGCTAGGAAGAATGGACCGCACCCGTGAATGCCCACACAAGCGGAGCTCAGCTGCCGCAGAAGCTTAGGGAGTTCTCGGCATCTTAGAATGGAAGGGACCCCAGGCGCGCGCCTGCAGAGATCACCCTCCCCTGGGCAGCCGTCACTCTACCTCTGATGGCAAACCGGGGCGCGGACCAACCGCCACAAGAGATAGCCCAACAGGCTCACCTCTTGCCGCTACACCTATAGATGAGTAAGTATAGCACGCCTCAAATTACAGAGGAACAGGTCAATGCCCCTCTCAGAGAGGTGCACCCCTTCCCTTCTGTAGAGGCACCTCTCAGCCGTTGATATGTTCCCATGTTCCACAAAAAACCCTCCTGACTGCCCTAAGAAAATCCTCACTTCTCTGTTAATTTTCTTGCGGACCTGAAAAGCTGCGCGATGAGACTGCATATGGCGCCATTCTATCCTGGGAATGATGTTAGACCATCCTATCCTGACTTGGGGAATCCATGCCTGAATCGTGCGCAGATCCGACTGAATAACCGCACTGAGCTGCTTGCACGGTAGGAGCCCCATATCATTTCCACCTGCGTGGATGATAAGTACGTGGGGTTTCTCCCACCTGCGCAAGGCCCCCTGCAGCAACTCAGGCAGAGCCTGCCACGTAAGCCCCCTGCGCCCTAACCACCTAAAAGTGACTCGGGAAGAGGGAACCCCAACTGACCCCCATCAGGTCTCGCGATCGCTCGAAGCTCCACCCAGTGGATGTACGAATGCCCCGTAATCCATACTCTCAGTGGACCGCTCCTTGGTCCTAAGAAAAGAAACAGAGGTTAACCATTGCATCTGCAAAACATAATCACTTCTAAACAGTCAAAGGCCTAACATATAAAAGATACCTTTGCGACCTCCATCTCCCCAGAGCTCTAATATGGTCAGCCGACCATCCTAAACTAGCGGCAGTGGTGGCCGCGCCCACCCTAAAGGAATGGGGAGCAATGACCCTTGGATCAAGACCTGCCCTTGATGCTGCCCAGGCCAACACCTTCCTAAACTGGAATCTAGTCAACGGGGAACCGTCCTCGTGAACTAGAAATTGTGAGAAACCCTCAGGACGCACGTCCATATAGGCTTTAACCAGTCTGACCGGGCAGCAAACAGATTCATCATGGGCCGGCAAAGCTAACCAGGCACCTCTCCCTTCTTGGTCAGTTTTGGATCTGGGAAGAAAGACCAAGATAGACGACCCATCGTCTCTGACATGAGGCAGCAAAAGGCCGCCCGTCTTTTTCTTAGAGGGCGGGACAATTTCCCCTACCCTAAGAGCCCCGTGAAAAGCCAGCCCAAAGGCGGCTGAGAACAGGGCAGTTTCGTAGGCGGATGAACAGACCGCCGGCAAAACTCGGCACAACGTTACCAGACGCTCAATGGTAACTGGTTCCCTGAAATCCCTGACCCTGGGGGCCATACGCCCCCAGCCTCGAAGTACCTGCCTAACCAGGAAGGTCTTCGAGGCGTCAGCAAGCCCATACAACTTGCAGAAAAAGGACACTGCCGCCAGGCGTGAACCCACCGCAGTCTTCGAAACACCATTACCTTTAAGTTCGGTAATCCATTCTAGTAAGCCCTACTGGTCCCCGTCACAGGAGGGACGGCACCTGAAGTCACAAAAAGCGATCCACTCCGTCCAGTATTTCACATAAGTAGCCCAGGTAGACGGAGCGAGGGAAGCCCGAACCATCGCAATCAAGGGGCCCCATCCAGCGCCACCTGCCATAAGTAAGTGGGACAGGACAATCCGTTAGTGTCTGCATCGGGCACCAGTGCATAAAATGTTTCCCATTGAAAACGGGAGAGCGCATCAGCAATCCTATTCTGGAATGCCCGGAACATGCTTAGCATGGAACACAATATTCAGGTGCAGACACCTCAGCACCAACAGTCTCAAATACCGCACAACCGGAGGGGAACTAGATGAAAGTCTGTTAACAGCATAAACAACGCTCATGTTATCTGTTCAGAAAACCACCTCACGGTCGCGAAGCTGATCGCCCCAAATGTCAAGAGTGACCAGTATGGGAAACAGCTCAAGAAGGCATAGGTTTCTGACCAAGCCTCTTTCTATCCACGCGGCGGGCCATGGGCCAGCGCTCCATTGCCCGGCCAAGAAAGCCCCGTACCCGTGGGACCCAGCCGCATCAGTGAACAACTGGATCGCTGCGTTAGAAGGAACAACCTCCCGCCACAGACAGATCCCGTTAAAGTGGAGAAGAAATTCTTCCCAGACCTTAAGATCTTCCACCATCTCAGCAGACACCCGGAACCTCCGGGTCTGCGATCTTTCTCCGCACAGCTGCCTCTCGAGCCTGCGGAGGAATATTCTACCCATAGGAATAATCCTGCCGGCAAAGTTCAGCAAACCCAATAGGATTTGAAGGTCTTTTACGGAGCTATACAGCTCTGTACTCATAGCGCGTACTGACTCCAACATGCGCTGAATTTTTTCTTGTGGAAGACGGCACTGCTCTGCCACCGAATCAACTTCGATGCCCAAAAAAGTAAGGCACGTGCAAGGACCCTGGGACTTGTCCTCCGCCAGAGGAACTCCCATCCTATCCATCAGAAACCTGGTGACTTTCATCAGGAAAGCACACTCAGATGATCCTGTCCGCCCAACCAGCAGAAAATCATCCAAATAGTGTGCCAGGCCGTCGAATCCGGCCACCTCCGCGATGGCCCAGTGCAAGAAGCAGCTGAAAGCCTCGAAGTAAGCACACGAAATTGAGCACCCCATGGGCAAGCATTTGTCCACGTAGTACTGCCCCTCAAAATAGCACCCCATAAGCCTAAAAGAGGAGGGGTGAATAGGCAGGAGCCGGAAGGCAGATTCTATATCCAGCTTTGCCATCAGAGCTCCGGCCCCCGCCCTGCGAACTAGCCCCAATGCTTCATCAAATGATTGGTAAAAAACTGAGCTAAGTTCAGGGGGGATGGCGTCCTTCACCGAACGACCCTTCGGGAAGGACAGATGTTGGATGAGCCGGAATTTACCCGGCTCCTTTTTTGGGACTACCCCCAAGGGTGATACAACCAGCCCTGGGAGGGGAATATCCTCAAATGGGCCTGCCATACGACCCAGCCCAATTTCTTTATTCAGTTTATCCCGCAAAACCCCGGGAAACTGATATGCGGATTTTAGGTTCCTGCGTGACAAGGAACCCTCCACGTGCGATCCGACTGGGATAACAAATCCCGACCGCAGACCGCCTCCAAGCAGCAAGGCGGCCTCCTTAAATGGGTATAGCAGCAGCCATTTCTCAATTACGGCCACCTTCAGAGGTGTGGCCGCCCTTTCCAACAGGGAAAGGTTTGGAGCCGGCTGCTGGTCTCTCCTGGGAACGACCCGCGTCCTGGGTTCTGGTACACTCGGACCCCGAGTGGCCGCCACCGCAGGTTTTGCACGCGTGCTGAAATGCGCATGCCACTCCCCTGGTACATGATTTGTCCTGGAAGCGCCAGCACACCCCTGTGGGCCGCCGTCGAGAGCGATGCGAGGCCTTAACGCCCCCCGATGCTCCGACTGCTATAGCAGGCGCCGCCTGTTTTTCAGGACCCAATTGCGCCCACAAACGCGAATCAACGTCACCGAAAGTAAGAAGAGGGTTCCCAACCATCTTTCTACGGAAGGCAGCGTCGTAATCCCGCCAAGCTCCATCCCTGTACTTCTCGTACACTGTTTCAATGGAATCCTGATATTTCAGGATGTTCAAAGCTTGATCGGGAAATTTAGAGATATAACAGGACGCATTATCCTAAAGCACTTGCGCCATTCCTCATAGGAATCAGGACGTTTAAATTTTTTCGGGCCCGTGCCATCATCCGCCATTTCTTTCTGGCGATAAGCCTCCGCAGAAAGCTCAAACATGTGCACATACCTCCCACCCTGAATGCGCCGAACCATCTTAGATTTGAGATGTTCATGTAGACTAAACGCAGGCCATGTGTCAGTGTCCCCATGTACAGCTGCCCTGCGCCTGTTCCCCATAACCGGGTTAACTAAGTCTGTTGACGCAGGAGGTGTCAACATAGGAACAGTGGGTTCCATGCGGGATGAACCAGGGGGGAGGGGGAGACCCATAGCCTTCCTTTCTTCCACTAACCATTTCACCATCCTATACATTCTTTTTTTGCCCTTTCGCTTCCAACCCCAGGGATCTATCACTTTCAGAACCCGAGTCATCCGAGGATGAGCTTAAAACACTACGTTCAAAAGTAATAGTGTGCTTACCCGCTCCCAAGAGGCGTTGCACCGGGACAGGACCAGAAGAAGTGGATGGCTGTTCCTAAGACTGTGGCTCCCTCTCAACGGCACTGGGGGTGGCCTGGAGTGGCAGTAATGCAGTTCTAGGTTCCATAATGATCTGTGGAGAAAAATGTGAAAGAGGAGTACCCAGGGAAGGGGACGAAGGCCCACTAACCACATTACCACGGGACCCTAGGGGACTGGGGCTCCTGTGATCACTGCCACACTCCTCAATACCATCATCAACCATATCAGCCATACGCACATTCATCACTGCATTAGCAAACTGCACTTGTCTACCCTGTGTAATCGCAGCCTGCGTGCCCTGACATAGACTGGGCGTGATAACTGGGCCTTTCTTTGCTGAAGCCCTAGTAACAACGCCTGGTGGAGCCCCGCTGAGGGCCACACCCGCGGGCGCCGCCCGCGCACCCTGTCGGGCGCTACATTTGCTGCGTGACGCAGTACTACGGCGTCTGCTAGGCCGTGATGTATTCGCGGGCCGACGCTTGCCCCCAGCCTGCGTGATTGCGGCCTGAGGCCCTGCGACTTGTTGCGCAGTAGGCATATTCCCCATCAGGCCTGCGGCCTGCTCATTAATGCCTGTTTCCCCAATCTGGGCCCTTCCGGGCGAACGTGCCCTTGCTACTTGCCCCTCAGAAACCACTTGCCCTTCTGACACCTCAAGTGCCCTGATCGGAGCACCTTCAAGTGCTAACATACCCCCGGTCATGCTTGCGGCCTGCTCATGAGATCCCTCATGCAACCTTCTACCCCTTTCAATGACCGCCAAATCAGTGTCCCTTCGCGGGCGCTGAGTAATTGAGCCTCGCTGCGCACCCCCTGCGGGTGTCGCCCCCCCCCCCCCCCGGGGTACCCCTCTCTTACCTGTGTACTCCGGCGGAGACGACGATGCTGCCCGCTTGCCTCTGGATTCCGGAATGGCGTTCCCGGACGTGACGTCACCGGAAGTGACGTCACCGGAAACGGCCAAACCGGAAGAGACGGGCCCTGACGCGGCCATGGATACCCGCGTGGACGCCGGCGCGCGAACCGAAGCCGGAGGACCTCCCTGGGATGCCGACCCCCCGCCTGAAAGCACCGCTGCCAAGGATTGGAGCAGCGCCACCGCCGTGGAGACCGCCTCACCGGTAAGAGTGACCGGTTCAGGTAAGGCCTCCCCCCCGCTACAACTCGCACTGGGAACAGAGCCCTGCTCACTTGCCACAACCCCCTCTGCTACCTGGGGACCCACTTCTACCACTGGAGGGGAAATTAAAGGAGGGGTGGGAGAGGGGGAGACAATCATAACCTCAGGGTACAGGCTAGACCCCGGGGGACGACTCACCGGGCGAGGGGGGGAAGGCTGCACCACATCTTCTCCTGAGTCAAACTCATCGATCATCAGCTCATCTAATTCCGACATCTTCTTCCACAGGACTCCTGACAGATGATCCTGACGCTGTGAAGACGAGCTGGAAAAGAGGGTTTGGGCCTTGGGAGCTGACTACTTAAAGGTAAGCTAAACCCCACCCTCACTAATGCAACATTGTTGCAACTTCACAGCAGCACACTCCTAAGGGCCTTAATTATTATGGTCGTTCTGGGCTATGCTGCCCTCCACTGTCTGTGTGTGTATTTATGCATGTATATGTGTGTGTGTATATGTATGTGACTGTGTGTGTATTTATGCATGTATGTGTGTGTATGTAACTGTGTGTATGCATGTATGTGTGTGTGTATGTATGTGTGTATGTATGTGACTGTGTGTGTATATATGCATGTATGTGTTTGTGTATGTGACTGTGTGTGTATTTATGCATGTATGTATGTGTGTGTATGTATGTGACTGTGTGTGTATTTATGCATGTGTGTGTGTGTGTATGTATGTATGTGTGTGTATTTATGTATGTGTGTGTGTATGTATGACTGTGTGTATATTTATGCATGTATGTGTGTATATGTATGTATGTATGTATGTATGTGACTGTGTGTGTATGTATGCATGTATGTGTGTATTTATGCATTTATGTGTGTATGTGACTGTGTGTGTATTTATGTGTGTGACTGTGTGTAGTTATGCATGTGTGTGTGTGTGTGTGTATGTATGTGACTGTGTGTGTATTTATGTATGTGTGTGTATGTATGTATGTGACTGTGAGTATATGTATGACTGTGTGTGTATTTATGCATGTATGTGTGTGTGTATATAAGACTGTGTGTGTATGTATGTGACTGTGTGTGTATTTATGCATGTGTGTGTATGTATGTATGTATGTATGTATGTATGTGACTGTGTGTGTATTTAAGCATGTGTGTGTGTGTATCTAAGACTGTGTGTGTATTTATGCATGTGTGTGTATGTATGTATGTATGTGACTGTGTGTGTATTTATGCATGTGTGTGTGTGTATGTATGACTGTGTGTGTATTTAGGCATGTATGTGTGTGTATATGTATGTATGTGACTGTGTGTTTATTTATGCATGTATGTGTGTGTATGTATGTGACTGTGTGTGTATGTATGACTGTGTGTATTTATGCATGTATGTGTGTGTGTATGTATGTATGTGACTGTGTGTGTATATTTATGCATGTATGTGTTTGTGTGTGTGTATGTATTTGACTGTGTGTGTATTAATGCGTGTATGTGTGTATGTATGTGATTGTGTGTGTATTTATGCATGTATGTGTGTGTATGTGTGTATGTATGTATGTGACTGTGTGTGTATTTATGCATGTATGTATGTATGTGTGTGTATGTATGTGACTGTGTGTGTATTTATGCATGTGTGTGTGTATGTGACTGTGTGTGCATTTATGCATGTTTGTGTATGTGTGTGTATATGTATGTGACTGTGTGTGTATTTATGCATGTATGTGTGTGTATGTGTGTATGTGACTTTATGTATGTATGTGTGTGTATGTATGTGACTGTGTGTATATTTATGTGTGTATGTGACTGTGTGTATTTATGTGTGTGTATGTGTGTATGAATGTGACTGTGTGCGTATTTGTACATGTGTGTGTGTGTGTGTATGTGACTGTGTGTATTTATGGATATGTGTATATGTATGTGACTGTGTGTGTATTTATGCATGTATGTGTGTGTGTAAGTGTGTATGTATGTATGTATGCATGTATGTATGTGTGTATTTATGTGTGTGTGTGTGTGTGTGTGTGTATGAGTCTGTGTATTTATGTGTGTGTGTATGTGTGTGTATGTATGTGACTGTGTGTGTATTTATGCATGTATGTGTGTGTGTATGTGTGTATGTATATTTATGCATGCATGTATGTGTGTGTATGTGACTGTGTATTTATGCATGTATGTGTGTATGTGTGTATGTGACTGTGGGTGTATTTATGCATGTATGTGTGTATGTGACTGTGTGTGTATTTATGCATGCACAGTATGTGTGTGTGTATGTGTGTATTTATGCATGTGTGTGTGTGTGTGTATGTATTTGTATGTGTGTGTGTATTTATGCATGTATGTGTGTGTGTATGTAAATTACAGACCTTGTTACTACAGCATGGGGGGAAGGGGGTAAACAGTGTCACTATACAGTACCACTATATACAGTACGGGAGGGCTGGACCATGTCACAGACTACTGTGGTCACTCTATAAAGTACTGGGGCAGGAAGGGTCAGGTCAGCCATCTAACCGGCAGATTACAGACTGTGTTACTAACTATATACAGTACTAGTGGGGTAAACAGTGTCGGGTCAGACCATCTCACAGACTGTGGGCACAGGGTACCTCCTTTCGCAGACATGTAATCTGATTCACATTTTTTTCTGTGTTAAATGTAAAAAAAAGAAAAAAGAAAGATATGTATCAAATTCACTTTTTTTATGAATTTTTTTTTTTTTTGGGGGGGGGCCTTCTTAGATTCTTGCACCTGGGCCCTGTGGTTTCTAGTTACGCCTCTGACACAGCTGGTATAAAAAACATAATTTATGCAAGAATTTACCTGATAAATTCATTTCTTTCATATTGGCAAGAGTCCATGAGCTAGTGACGTATGGGATATACAATCCTACCAGGAGGGGCAAAGTTTCCCAAACCTCAAAATGCCTATAAATACACCCCTCACCACACCCACAATTCAGTTTAACGAATAGCTAAGCAGTGGGGTGATAAAGAAAGGAGTAAAAAGCATCAACAAAGGAATTTGGAAATAATTGTGCTTTATACAAAAAAACATAACCACCATAAAAAGGGTGGGGCTCATTGACTCTTGCCAATATGAAAGAAATTAATTTATCAGGTAAGTTCTTACATAAATTATGTTTTCTTTCATGTAATTGGCAAGAGTCCATGAGCTAGTGACGTATGGGATAGCAATACCCAAGATGTGGAACTCCACGCAAGAGTCACTAGAGAGGGATAAAAAATAAAAACAGCTATTTCTCCTGTTAAGTGTAGTCAGTCCACGGGTCATCCATTACTTATGGAATATTAACTCCTCCCCAACAGGAAGTGCAAGAGGATCACCCAAGCAGAGCTGCTATATAGCTCCTCCCCTCTACGTCACACCCAGTCATTCTCTTGCACCCAACTAATAGATAGGATGTGTGAGAGGACTGTGGTGATTAAACTTAGTTTTTATATCTTCAATCAAAAGTTTGTTATTTTAAACGGCACCGGAGAGTGTTGTTTTCTTCTCAGGCAGAATTTGAAGAAGAATCTACCTGAGTTTTTTGTATGATCTTAGCGGACGTAACTAAGATCCATTTGCTGTTCTCGGCCATTCTGAGGAGTGAGGTAACTTCAGATCAGGGGACAGCGGGCAGGTTCACCTGCAAAGAGGTATGTTGCAGTATATTATTTTCTAAGGAATGGAATTGACTGAGAAAATACTGCTAATACCGATATAATGTAAGTACAGCCTTAAATGCAGTAGTAGCAACTGGTATCAGGCTGATATGTATGTATTTTTACACTTAAGTATTTCTGGGGAATGGCACTTCACTGGGAAAATACTGTATGCATATAACTTTTAGCCTAACTTGCAGTGTGAACGACTAGCAGCAGGCTTTTAATGACATTTCATAAATTAGATTTTAAACGTTTGCTGGCATGTTAAATTGTTTAATTATCTGAGGTACTTGGTGAAAAAATTGTTTTGAGCGTTATTTTCCACATGGCTGTCGTTTGTTTTAAATTAAAACAGTTTACTAAGCTTCCCTCACTGTTGTATTGTGAGTGGGAGGGGCCTATTTTGGCGCTTTTACTACGCATCAGAAATTCAGTCACAGTCTGCCTTTTTCTCCCTGCATGATCCAGGACGTCTCCACAGAGCTCAGGGGTCTTCAAAACTTGTTTTGAGGGAGGTAATCACTCACAGCAGACCTGTGAGACTGTGCTTTGACTGTGATAAAAACGCTTATATTTCAATTGTTATACGTTTTTTCTGATATTAAGGGTTAATCATCCATTGCTAATGAGTGCAATCCTTTGCTAAATTTATGCTTTTACTGTGAAAATTTGGTTTCTTTTTTCTATATATTCAATTTTTATTAAATTTTCACATCAACAGAGTGTAAAACAAACAAAATCCAAAAGAATAAAGAAAGAAAACAGCGTAACTACAGTATATCTTTAAGGACAGCTGTGGCACTTATACGCCCGTGACCTAAAGTTACAAAGGCCTTCAGCAGGTCAAAATGCAGTCCATGTGCAATTGTCTCTTTTCATCTGAGCTTAAGTCTTTAGCTATCCCACTTAATGAAAGTTTCTAGAGATGCATACAGTATAGGGAGCCTGTGTTTCTAAGATGTAGGACTGTGCTTATTGACAGATGACCTTTTATAACATTGCAAATTGTATGCGCCTCAGCTGTGCGCAATAAAATAAGATGCGAACAGTTTTTATCAAAAAAAAAAAATACAGGAAAATAAGGAAATATAACAACAGTAAATAAAAATTAAATAAATAAATAAATAGTAATAAGTGAACCCAGTGTGCCCCGACCGAAAGCTAAATTCCATTTATACCCATAATTGTGTCTAAAAAAAAAGGGGGTTATTCTCAGTTGTGCCCATGTTGGAAAGACTCCCATAAAAAGAGCATATCTTCAAAGAAGTCTAAATTACCCACTTGCAAGTAATGAAACCTTTCCAACATCAAATCTTTGCTAACTAATCTCTTCCAATCATTAATATCAGGGGTTTTGGAGGACTTCCAGTATCTGGGGATCATCTGTTTTGCTGTATTTATCATAATTTGGAATAACTGCCTACGTATCTTACATGTTATTTGAGGTATATGTTGAAGCAGAGTGACCTCCACATTTGGGTTTAGTTGTGTGTGTAGGACCTGGTTGATATTGTTGAAAATTTCTACCCAGAAGGTCTTAATGGGTATGCAGTCCCACCAAATATGTTTCATATGCCCCACCTGCTCACAACCTCTCCAACAGGTGCCTGAGTTTGTTTTATATATGTGTTTGAGTCTTGCCGGTGTTAAATACCACCTCATACATATTTTTATATTGGTTTCTTTCGCCCCTGAAGAATGTGCAGACCGAGTTAGCCTTTTAAATCTATCAAGCCAATCCTTATGTGAAGTGTTTGTGTCCAGCTCTCTATCCCACCCCGTTGTGTATGAAGGTAGCTTTGGAAATCTATTCTCCAAAACTAATCTGTATAGTGATGAGACTGATCTGAGGGGTTTTGACTCCTTTATGCACGCTTGCTCAAACTGTGTTGGGGGTCGTAAGAAGTCAGCTTTGCATCTATGTGATATAATAAAGTGTCTAGCTTGGTGGTAATTAAACCAAGAGGCAAAGAAAGGAACCGACATTGGATCTATTTGCTGTTTTGTTTTTAGCTTGCCATTGTTTAAAAGCGAGTGTATCTGTACGTAAGAAGAAGGCGAGGTGTCTAAGTTCTTTACATTTTGAAGGCCTGGGGGGAATTCAGGGTTTATTAGTAAATTTGTGAGTGGGGAGCATTTTGTGGATATTTTTGGGAACATTTTAAGGACTAGTAACCAGTCCCTCCATGTTTCATTAGTGATACAGGATTTTGAGATATTAGGGTTTTTTAAAGCTGTAAGATTCCAGCATTTATTGCCCATATAATGCGTGTCAGCTAAGTGGGTTTCTATCTGTACCCATCCTTTATGCTGTGCGCCCTCCGGTTTGCACCAATCAATGACTCTTTGAAGGGAAATGGCCAGTTTGTATGAGCTGAGATGTGGTACACCTAGGCCTCCCTGTGCTGGTAATTTGTAAATCGTACTTTTATTAATACGTGGCGGCCTGCGTCGCCATATGTAGTCATTCATGATTTTTTGTAAAATATTAATCTCCGTGGAGATATGTTGGATGGGTACAGTTTGTAGGATATAGAGTGCTTTAGGTAACAATACCATTTTGGCGGCTTGTATTCTGCCTAGCCAGGAAATGTTTTTTAATAACCAGGAGGAGGTCAGAGAGTGGAACTCTGTGATCAGCTCTCCGTAATTACGTTTACGCGTGGAAGATTTATCGGGTGTTAAATAAGTGCCCAAGTATTTAAGATACTTGGGTTGTACTTTCAAAGGGCACAGCGCTGTGATTTCATCTAGTATCTTCTTCGGGATCCCTATCGGTAAGAATTCGGACTTGGACATGTTGACCGAGAAGTTAGAAACCATGCCAAAGTGTTCTAGTTCTGTCATTGCATGAGTAATAGATGTGAGGGGATCAGTTAGTGTCATTAATAAGTCGTCGGCGTATATGGCTAATTTGTGATGATTGTCTCCTATGTGTATACCTGTGATGCGAGAGTTTGCTCTAAGTTTGATTGCTAGGGGTTCTAATGAAAGGATAAACAATAAAGGGGATAGGGGACAACCCTGTCTGGAGCCATTTCGTATCTCGAACGCTTCTGATAGCGTCCCGTTCACTCTCACCTGAGCAGTTGGGTTAGTGTATAAGGCCATAATTTTGTGGATAAACTGTGCTGGGAAGTCGAATCGTCTCAGTGTCTCCTGTAAAAAGGTCCAGTCCAGTCTGTCGAAAGCCTTTTCGGCGTCAGTAGAGAGGAACAGTGCGGGGAGCTCAGTCTGAGAAACGTAGTCTATGAGATTGAGTACTTTTACAGTGTTGTCCTTCGCCTCCCTTGTGGGCACGAAGCCCGCCTGGTCTTGGTGTATTAATTGTGGGAGAAACTTGTTAATTCGGGTCGCTAATATTTTGGCGTATAGCTTCAGGTCGGTATTGAGCAAAGAGATAGGTCTGAAATTGGCCGGCTTGTCTGGGTCCTTACCCGCTTTTTCCAGGACTGATATATTAGCTTGTAACATGGTGTCTGGGAAGGCTGAAATGTCTGTTATGTAATTAAACAAAGAAGTTAGATAGGGGGCCAAATACTTAGAGAATGTCTTGTAGTAGAGGCTAGAGAATCCGTCAGGGCCTGGTGCTTTTTTTGGTTTTAGGGTGTTAATAGCTTCTAATACCTCTTTAATGTTGAAAGGTTGACTTAAAGCATCTTTTTGTTCTGCGCTAAGTTTCGGGATTTGAACTTGATCTAAGTATTGCTGACATTTATGGCGATGAGTGTGGTCTGACCTGTCTGGGAATAAATTGTATAATCTGTGGTAGTATTTTTTAAATTCTTCAGCTATTTTGTGAGTGTCTTCAACATGTTTACCTGTGTCAGTTTTAATCGAGTGGACATATGTTTGCTGTTGTCTTTTTTTTAAAGCCCGAGCCAACCACTTTCCGGGTTTATTCCCTTCCCTATAAAATGTTTGTTGGAAGGATAATAGCTGCTTTTGTGCGTTTATCTGAAGTAGCTTATTTAATTGATCTCTTTTAGAGGTCAGCTCTTCTAAAACTAGAACGTTATCCGGAGATTGTTTATGTAGGTAGTCAAGGTTAGATATGTCCTTGGCTAGTAAGGTGAGTTGTTCCCTCCTTTTCTTTGTTATAAGTGCCTTTGTTTTAATTAGTTCTCCTCTAATTGTGCTTTTATGAGCTTCCCAGATGGTCGGGATTTGAACATCTGGTGTATTATTTAGAATGAAATAAGATTTTATATGTTTGGCCAGCTTTTTTACCTGATTTTTCCCCACTAGTAAAGACTCATCTAGTCTCCATTGAAAGGATTTCAAGGGAGCCGAAGGCCACGCCAGCCTGCAAGAAACTAATGAGTGATCGGACCAAGTAGTGTGTGAGATATCCGCAGTTTTAATGTATGACAGGGCCAGATGGTCTACCAGAACATAGTCCAGTCTTGAATAACATTTATTTGGACTCGAAAAGAAAGTAAAATCTCTTTTCTGAGGGTTTAAATATCTCCAGGTGTCGTGTACACCTAACAATTTGAGATTTTGCCAAATACTATGCATGTTAGAAGTTTTTTGTCGTGTGTCTGGGTTAGAGCAGTCAATCTTGGGGTTAAGGGGGACGTTGAGGTCTCCTGCAATAATCAGAGAACCTTTAGCATGCGTAACTATAGAATTGGTGATCGTGTTGATAAATTTGCTCTGAAATTTATTGGGGGCATACACATTAGCTAATGTAACTGGTTTGCCAAATAGGAGCCCTGTGATGCATAAAAATCTCCCTTCTCTATCACATTCTACATGAGTTTTAGTGAATGATATGTTTTTGTGTATTAATATACTGACCCCATTTGTTTTTTTAGCGGCGTTTGTGCTGTGGTAATGCTGTGGATAGTTAGAGGAGAAGTATTTGGGGATATGTTTAGATTTGAAATGTGTCTCCTGAAGCATGAGGATGTGCCCCCCCCTTCTCTGCAGATCAATTATTGCCATCCTACGTTTATTTGGGCAGTTTAAACCTTTCGTGTTTTGGGTGATAATGACCAGTTCTTGTTGTTGTTGACCCTCCCTATTCGTCATGGTTTTCTATGTGTAGTGATGGGTAATGTAGTGGTAGCAACTTACCAAGTTCTCCTGATAACAGATCCGGGCACACTGGGCTAGACAATACAATAAAATTGACAACAATAAAATTAAGTACATGAACATAAAACAAAACAAAAAACCACATTCTTCTTCCAAAAAGTGGAAGAGTTACGAAAAACATCTAAACTACTAGGGAGATTATCTCCCAACTGGCTGAGCACATTGAGTTTACAATTTAAGAACAAAACATTGCAATCAGTAAGGCATGAACAGGATATTCATAACAAATATTGATACTGAAGGGTTGGTAGCCCTGAACTACAGTCCAACTGTTAACCAATGAACGTCCTTCAGGAGTCAGACCTAGGGGAAAGGAGAGAAAAAAAAGAAACAACAATGCAGAGAGATCGTTGCAACAAAGGAGAAAAGGATACAGTCAGCTTCAGTGTGCTCATCCCTTTTCAGACTCCGGATTTTGACTGCCTATAGTCATTCTGCGAGACCTCTTCTTTTGTACTTGCTGCCAGATTTTCCTCTGAGGTAGCTGGACCATGCTAGACTCTTTGTTTTGCTGATCCTGTGTTCCCAGGGATTCTTCCAGCACTGGTGTAGGGATGTCTAGCTCTTTGCAGATTTTGTGGATGTCCCCTGGAGTAGTGCAGACCAATCTCCTCCCCTGCCATATGATTATTAGATGGAAGGGGAAACCCCATCTATAAGGAATGTTCATTTTCCTGAGCAACAAGGTAAGAGGTTTGAGCTCTTTGCGTTTGGTTAGAGTTCTTTGCGAAAGATCTGCAAACATCTGAATATTTGCGTTTTCGTACGTGATAGATTGCTTTTCTCGGGATGATTTCATGATCTCTTCCTTGACCTGAAAATTGGTAATACGTACTATCACATCCCTGGGAGGTTGTGAGTCCGGGGGCTTGGGACGAAGTGCTCTATGCGCCCTGTCAATATCTATCATCTGAGGTGACTCTGTTTGCATAAGGAAATTAAAGAGATCTTGTAGGTACTGCTCCAGGCCAGATGCAGGTATAGATTCAGGTATCCCTCTGATTCTAATATTGTGCCTCCTGCTCCTATTTTCTGCGTCGTCTATTTTTTCCTCTAAGTCATGAATTACATCATTTTGCTTATATATGAGCTTATGCAGATCTAACAGTGCTGTCGCATGAGTGTCTTGTGTGTCTTCCACTACTTCCACTCTATGACCAATATCTGACAGTTCCTTTTTTAGGTCATTTATTTCATCTTTAATGCATTGCTTTACCTGCAGAATCAGGGTAGAGAAATCTTTTTTCGAGGGTAGTGACTCAAATAAGGCTTTGGGTACTGTGACAGCATCTGCTATTGATTCAGATTCAGACTCAGAAGAGGAGTATGCATTTACAGAGTCTTGTTCTTCTGAAGGATTGAGTGTGACAGACTTGGTTTCTGCTGTTTTGAAAAAATCGTTTACAGAGGGTGTGGGGTGGCTTTTTTGCTTAGGTACTGTCCCTTTTCTACCAATTTTTTTAGGAGACATGATGATATTTCCCACAAGCTAGAAGCCAGTGCTGCGTGGTTAGAAAGTCTGTATATCTCTTATTTTGAATTCACCAGAGCACGGAGGTTATGAAAGTTATGCACTCTTCTAATGCATATGTCAAGAAACAAAAAAACTGCTGAATTATGTTTGCTGGACTGGTTGAATATGGTGTGGCTACATGAGCACTCAGACTTTTATATGATATAACGTGTATCACCCAAGGCCTACCTCTAGATTAATTCCTTCTGTCTCCCATGCTGGCTTAGCAAAAAGTATGTTGCACGATGTCTTCCCCCTTTCATGCCTATCCTGCTCTTTTTCTTGCGATGTTTGCCTTTATAGCATCTTTGCTCAAGTCTTGCAATGATGGGATGTTTGTCCCCTTAGTTATGTTTTCATGATAGTGGAGTGGTGTGGTAGGGTGATGGTGACTGCGTGTTTGCTTGCAGCCATTAAGCCTCTGCAGTTATAAAGATGGCGCGCTCCGCCCCGGAGCTTTTGCGATTCTTACCGGACTCCTAGGTACAATTGGAAAAACGGCCTGTTGTCTGCCTCTTTCGCCTTTAGCTTACCTCCGCTTCAGGTCAGGGTAGTTCTTCTGGAGTCCGGAGTGTGGTGTTCGCAAAATCTAGCGTGGATCAGGGCCTAGGCGTAGCGTAGTATTATCGCCCCAGTTGCGATCACGATCCGTCCATCAGCTTCATATTAGGCTATCTGAGCAGTAGTTAGCCCAATCCACTTTGCTGGGTGACTTTATCCCACCTCGATTAGGCTTTTTAATGCCACTCAGCCAGATAGGGCTCAGGAGCTCACTTAAGCCGCGGCCATCTCCTAGGCTGGCTAGCTCCGCCCCCCGAAAATTTGGTTTCTATAACTAATCCGGTTCATTGTTATTCAACTGTGACAGTTTTTCTGTGCTTCTTAAAGGCACAGTAACGTTTTGCATATTGCTTGTAAATTTAGTTGTAAAGTATTTCCAAGCTTGCTAGTCTAATTGCTAGTTTGTTAAACATGTCTGACACAGAGGAATCTCTTTGTGCAATATGTTCAAAAGCCAAGGTGGAGCCCAATAGAAATTTATGTACTAATTGCATTGATGCTACTTTAAATAAAAGTAAATCTGTACATGTTAAGCAACATTCACCAGACAACGAGGGGGAAGTTATGCCGACTAACTTGCCTCACGTGTCAGTACCTGCATCTCCCGCTCAGGAGGTGCGTGATATTGTAACGCCAAGTACATCAGGGCGGCCATTACAAATCACTCTACAAGACATGGCTAATGTTATGACTGAAGTTTTGTCTAAATTGCCAGAACTTAGGGGTAAACGAGATCACTCTGGGGTGAGAACAGAGTGCGCTGATAATGCTAGGGCCATGTCTGATACTGCGTCACAATTTGCAGAACATGAGGACGGAGAGCTTCATTCTGCGGGTGACCGATCTGATCCAAATAAACTGGATTCAGACATTTCAAATTTTAAGTTTAAGCTGGAAAACCTCCGTGTATTGCTAGGGGAGGTGTTAGCGGCTCTGAATGATTGTAACACAGTTGCAATCCCAGAGAAAATGTGTAGGTTGGATAAATATTTTGCGGTACCGACGAGTACTGACGTTTTTCCTATACCTAAGAGACTTACTGAAATTGTTACTAAGGAGTGGGATAGACCCGGTGTGCCTTTCTCACCCCCTCCTATATTCAGAAAAATGTTTCCAATAGACGCCACCACACGGGACTTATGGCAAACGGTCCCTAAGGTGGAAGGAGCAGTTTCTACTTTAGCTAAGCGTACCACTATCCCGGTGGAGGATAGCTGTGCCTTTTCAGATCCAATGGATAAAAAGTTAGAGGGTTACCTTAAGAAAATGTTTGTTCAACAGGGTTTTATATTGCAACCCCTTGCATGCATTGCGCCTGTCACGGCTGCGGCAGCATTTTGGTTTGAGTCTCTGGAAGAGACCCTTGACTCAGCGCCATTAGATGAGATTACACACAAGCTTAAAACCCTTAAGCTAGCTAATTCATTTATTTCTGATGCCGTAGTACATTTAACTAAACTTACGGCTAAGAATTCCGGATTCGCCATTCAGGCACGCAGAGCGCTGTGGCTAAAATCCTGGTCAGCTGATGTAACTTCTAAATCTAAATTACTTAACATACCTTTCAAGGGGCAGACTTTATTCGGGCCCGGTTTGAAAGAAATTATCGCTGATATTACGGGAGGTAAAGGCCATGCCCTGCCTCAAGACAGAGCCAAACCTAAGGCTAGACAGTCTAATTTTCGTGCCTTTCGTAACTTCAAGGCAGGAGCAGCATCAACTTCCTCTGCTCCAAAACAGGAAGGAGCTGTTGCTCGCTACAGACAAGGCTGGAAACCTAACCAGACCTGGAACAAGGGCAAGCAGGCCAGAAAACCTGCTGCTGCCCCTAAGACAGCATGAAGTGAGGGCCCCCGATCCGGAACGGATCTAGTGGGGGGCAGACTCTCTCTCTTCTCCCAGGCTTGGGCAAGAGATGTCCAGGATCCCTGGGCGTTGGAGATCATATCTCAGGGATATCTTCTGGACTTCAAAGCTTCTCCTCCACAAGGGAGATTTCACCTTTCAAGGTTGTCAACAAACCAGATAAAGAAAGAGGCGTTTCTACGCTGTGTACAAGACCTTTTACTAATGGGAGTGATCCACCCAGTTCCGCGGTCAGAACACGGACAAGGGTTTTACTCAAATCTGTTTGTGGTTCCCAAAAAAGAGGGAACCTTCAGACCAATATTGGATTTAAAGATCCTAAACAAATTCCTAAGAGTTCCATCGTTCAAAATGGAAACTATTCGGACAATCCTACCCATGATCCAAAGAGGTCAGTACATGACCACAGTGGATTTAAAGGATGCTTACCTTCACATACCGATTCACAAAGAACATTACCGGTATCTAAGGTTTGCCTTCCTAGACAGGCATTACCAGTTTGTAGCTCTTCCATTCGGGTTGGCTACGGCTCCAAGAATCTTTACAAAGGTTCTGGGCTCTCTTCTGGCGGTACTAAGACCGCGAGGAATTTCGGTGGCTCCGTACCTAGACGACATTCTGATACAAGCGTCAAGCTTCCAAACTGCCAAGTCTCATACAGAGTTAGTACTGGCATTTCTAAGGTCGCATGGGTGGAAAGTGAACGAGGAGAAGAGTTCTCTCTTACCACTCACAAGAGTTCCCTTCTTGGGGACTCTTATAGATTCTGTAGAAATGAAAATTTACCTGACAGAGGACAGGTTAACAAAGCTTCTAAATGCTTGCCGTGTCCTTCATTCCATTCAACACCCGTCAGTGGCTCAATGCATGGAGGTAATCGGCTTAATGGTAGCGGCAATGAACATAGTTCCTTTTGCACGCCTGCATCTCAGACCGCTGCAATTGTGCATGCTAAGTCAGTGGAATGGGGATTACTCAGATTTGTCCCCTACGCTGAATCTGGATCAAGAGACCAGAGATTCTCTTCTATGGTGGCTTTCTCGGCCACATCTGTCCAGGGGGATGCCCTTCAGCAGGCCAGACTGGACAATTGTAACAACAGACGCCAGCCTACTAGGTTGGGGCGCTGTCTGGAATTCCCTGAAGGCTCAGGGATCATGGACTCAAGAGGAGAGTCTCCTTCCAATAAACATTCTGGAATTGAGAGCAGTTCTCAATGCCCTTCTGGCTTGGCCTCAGTTAGCAACTCTGAGGTTCATCAGGTTTCAGTCGGACAACATCAAGACTGTGGCTTACATCAACCATCAAGGAGGGACAAGGAGTTCCCTAGCGATGATGGAAGTATCAAAGATTATTCGCTGGGCAGAGTCTCACTCTTGCCACCTGTCAGCGATCCACATCCCAGGAGTGGAGAACTGGGAGGCGGATTTCCTAAGTCGCCAGACTTTTCATCCGGGGGAGTGGGAACTTCATCCAGAGGTCTTTGCCCAGATACTTCGACGTTGGGGCAAACCAGATATGGATCCCATGGCGTCTCGCCAGAACGCCAAGCTTCCTTGTTACGGGTCCAGGTCCAGGGACCCGGGAGCGGTCCTGATAGATGCTTTGACAGCACCTTGGACCTTCAGGATGGCCTATGTGTTTCCACCCTTCCCGATGCTTCCTCGTTTGATTGCCAGGATCAAACAGGAGAAAGCATCGGTGATTCTAATAGCGCCTGCGTGGCCACGCAGGACCTGGTATGCAGATCTAGTGGACATGTCATCCTGTCCACCTTGGTCTCTGCCTCTGAGACAGGACCTTCTAATTCAGGGTCCTTTCAAACATCAAAATCTAATTTCTCTGAATCTGACTGCATGTAAATTGAACGCTTGATTTTATCAAAGCGTGGATTTTCGGAGTCAGTAATTGATACCTTAATACAGGCTAGGAAACCTGTTACCAGGAAGATTTACCATAAGATATGGCGTAAATACTTGCACTGGTGCGAATCCAAGAATTACTCATGGAGTAAGGTTAGGATTCCTAGGATATTGTCTTTTCTACAAGAAGGTTTAGAAAAGGGTTTATCTGCAAGTTCTTTAAAGGGACAGATCTCAGCTCTGTCCATCCTTTTACACAAACGTCTGTCAGAAGTTCCAGACGTTCAGGCTTTTTGTCAGGCTTTGGCTAGGATTAAGCCTGTGTTTAAGACTGTTGCTCCACCGTGGAGCTTAAACTTAGTTCTTAATGTTTTACAGGGTGTTCCGTTTGAACCCCTTCATACCATTGATATCAAGCTGTTATCTTGGAAAGTTCTGTTTTTAATGGCTATTTCCTCGGCTCGTAGAGTCTCTGAGTTATCAGCCTTACATTGTGATTCTCCTTATCTGATTTTTCATTCAGATAAGGTAGTTCTGCGTACTAAACCTGGGTTCTTACCTAAGGTAGTAACTAACAAGAATATCAATCAAGAGATTGTTGTTCCATCATTGTGCCCTAACCCTTCTTCAAAGAAGGAACGACTTCTGCACAATCTAGACGTAGTCCGTGCCCTGAAATTTTATTTACAGGCAACTAAAGATTTTCGCCAAACTTCTTCCCTGTTTGTCGTTTATTCTGGACAGAGGAGAGGTCAAAAAGCATCTGCTACCTCTCTCTCTTTTTGGCTTCCTAGCATAATACGTTTAGCCTATGAGACTGCTGGACAGCAACCTCCTGAAAGGATTACAGCTCATTCTACGAGAGCTGTGGCTTCCACATGGGCCTTTAAGAATGAGGCCTCTGTTGAACAGATTTGCAAGGCTGCAACTTGGTCTTCTCTTCATACTTTTTCCAAATTTTACAAATTTGACACTTTTGCTTCTTCGGAGGCTGTTTTTGGGAGAAAGGTTCTTCAGGCAGTGGTTCCTTCCGTATAAAGATCCTGCCTGTCCCTCCCGTCATCCGTGTACTTTAGCTTTGGTATTGGTATCCCATAAGTAATGGATGACCCGTGGACTGACTACACTTAACAGGAGAAAACATAATTTATGCTTACCTGATACATTCCTTTCTCCTGTAGTGTAGTCAGTCCACGGCCCGCCCTGTTTTTTATGGCAGGTCTAAATTTTAAATTATACTCCAGTCACCACTGCACCCTATAGTTTCTCCTTTCTCGTTTGGTTTTCGGTCGAATGACTGGGTGTGACGTAGAGGGGAGGAGCTATATAGCAGCTCTGCTTGGGTGATCCTCTTGCACTTCCTGTTAGGGAGGAGTTAATATCCCATAAGTAATGGATGACCCGTGGACTGACTACACTACAGGAGAAAGGAATTTATCAGGTAAGCATAAATTATGTTTTTCCGCTGAAAAAAATTAATCCACAACCCAAAATATAAGTTTATTCTCATAATGAAAAGAAAAACATCAGCAGAAGAATCAAACTGAAATTGCTGCCTGAAGAACTTTTCTACCAATAACTGCTTCTGAAGAAGCAAATACATCAAGGGCCCGATCCGATATGCAGCGTCGCCAGCAGAAGCCGGCGACGCCAGATTTTGCATGGGTTTGGTATCACATATACGGCGTAACATAGAAGTTACGCTCGTATATTTCTGCCTTCGCCCGTAGTTTTTTAGCCCATAGACTGACATACAAAACATGCGCAGTTTGGTATCCAATATACAGCATAAGGACTTACGTGGCAAAAATGGAGAAATCTTACTCCATTTTCACCTCGCCACAAAATGCAGGCATAGCAAGCCTTGCGCTGAGTATTGGAGCCCCGTAACTCCCTAAAATGCCTGCAAAATAAAACCTAACACCTAACGCATGCGCATGTCTATCTACCTGTCAACCGCAATCCCCCACCGCAATACCTAATAAACGCCTAGATTTAGAGTTCTGCGTTAGCCGTCAAAAGCAGCGTTAAGGGGTCCTAACGCTGCTTTTTACCGCCCGCTGGTATTTAGAGTCAGTCAGGAAAGGGTTTAACGCTCACTTTCCAGCCGCGACTTTTCCATACCGCAGATCCCCTTAAGCCAATTACGTATCCTATCTTTTCAATGGAATCTTCCTAACGCCGGTATTTAGAGTCTTGGCTGAAGTGAGCGTTAGAACTCTAACGACAAAACTACAGCCGCAGAAAAAAGTCAGGAGTTAAGAGCTTTATGGGCTAACGCCAGTTTATAAAGCTCTTAACTACTGTGCTCTAAAGTACACTAACACACATAAACTACCTATGTACCCCTAAACCGAGGCCCCCCCCACATCGCCGCCACTCTAATAATTTTTTAACCCCTAATATGCCGACCGCACACCGCCGCCACATACATTATCCCTATGTACCCCTAATCTGCTGCCCCTAACATCGCCGACACCTACATAATATTTATTAACCCCTAATCTGACCCCCCAACGTCGCCACTACCTTACCTACACTTATTAACCCCTGATCGGAACAGCCAATAGAATGCAAGCTCAATCTGAATGGCTGATTGGATCAGCCAATCCGATTGAACTTGACTCTGATTGGCTGATTCAATCAGCCAATCAGATTTTTCCTACCTTAATTCCGATTGGCTGATAGAATCCTATCAGCCAATCGGAATTCGAGGGACGCCATCTTGGAAGACGTCATTTAAAGGAACCTTCATTCGGACTTAGGACGTCGTTAGAAGAGGATGGATCCGCGCCGGCTGCTTCAAGATGGACCCGCTCCGGATGGAAGAAGATAGAAGATGCCGCCTGGATGAAGACTTCCGAGCCTCTGGAGGACCTCTTCTGGCCGGATAGGATGAAGACTTCGGACCCTCGGGAGGACCTGTTCTGGACGGATCGGTGAATACAAGGTAGGGAGATCTTCAGGGGCTTAGTGTTAAGTTTTTTAAGGGGGGTTTGGGTTAGATTAGGGGTATGTGGGTGGTGGGTTGTAATGTTGGGGGGGTATTGTATATTTTTTTTTACAGGCAAAAGAGCTGATTTCTTTGGGGCATGCCCCGAAAATAGCAATTTTAAGGGCTGGTAAGGTAATAGAGCTGTTAACTTTTTATTTTAGAATAGGGTAGGGCATTTTTTTTATTTTGGGGGGCTTTGTTATTTTTTTAGGGGGCTTAGAGTAGGTGTAATTAGTTTAAAATTCTTGTAATCTTTTTTTATTTTTTGCAATTTAGTGTTTTGTTTTTTTTGTAATTTAGTTTAGTTGATTTAATTGTAGGTAATTGTATCTAGTTTAGTTAATTTATTTATTGATAGTGTAGTGTTAGGTTTAATTGTAACTTAGGTTAGGATTTATTTTGCAGGTAATTTTGTTATTATTTTAACTAGGTAGCTATTAAATAGTAAATAACTATTTAATAGCTATTGTACCTAGTTAAAATAAATACAAAGTTGCCTTTAAAATATATATAAATCCTAAAATAGCTACAATATAATTATTCGTTATATTGTAGCTATATTAGGATTTATTTAAGAGGTAAGTATTTAGCTTTAAATAGGAATAATTTATTTAATAAGATTTAATTTATTTCGTTAGATAAAAATTATATTTAACTTAGGGGGTGTTAGTGTTAGGGTTAGCTTTAGGGGTTAATACATTTATTAGAGTAGCGGCGAAGTCCGGTCAGCAGATTAGGGGTTAATACTTGAAGTTAGGTGTCAAAGATGTTAGGGAGGGCAGATTAGGGGTTAATACTATTTATTATAGGGTTTTTTAGGCGGGAGTGCGGCGGTTTAGGGGTTAATACATTTATTATAGTGGCGGCGAGGTCCGGTCGGCAGATTAGGGGTTAATAAGTGTAGGTAAGGTAGCTGCGACGTTGGGGGGTCAGATTAGGGGTTAATAAATATTATGTAGGTGTCGGCGATGTTAGGGGCAGCAGATTAGGGGTACATAGGGATAATGTAGGTTACGGCGGTGTGCGATTGGCAGATTAGGGGTTAATAATAAAATGCAGGTGTCAGCGATAGCGGGGGCGGCAGATTAGGGGTTAATAAGTGTAAGGTTAGGGGTGTTTAGACTCGGGGTTCATGTTAGGGTGTTAGGTGCAAACTTAGGAAGTGTTTCCCCATAGGAAAAAATGGGGCTGCGTTAGGAGCTTAACGCTGCTTTTTTGCAGGTGTTAGGTTTTTTTGCAGCTTGTTTCCTATGGGGGAATCGTGCATGAGCACGTTTTTGCAGCTGGCTGCTACCGTAAGCAACGCTGGTATCTAGAGTTGAAGTGGCGGTAAATATGCCTCTACGCTCCCTTTTTGGAGCCTAACGCAGCCCTTCAGAGAACTCTAAATACCAGTGTTATTTAAAAGGTGCGGGGGGAAAAAACAAGAGTAGCGAACGCACCCCTTTGGCCGCAAAACTCTAAATCTAGCCAAAAGTGTTTAACCCCTAAACCGCCGCTCGTGGACCCCGCCGCCACCTACATTAAATATATTACCCCTTAATCTGAACCCCCTACACCGCCGCCAACTATATTAAATATATTAACCCCTAATCTGACCCCCCTACACCGCCGCCAACTATATTAAATATATTAACCCCTAATCTGACCCCCCTACACCGCAGCCAACTATATTAAATATATTAACCCCTAATCTGACCCCCCTACACCGCCGCCAACTATATTAAATATATTAACCCCTAATCTGACCCCCACCTACACCGCCACCAACTATATTAAATATATTAACCCCTAATCTGACCCCCCTACACCGCCGCCACCTATATTAAATATATTACCCCCTAATCTGACCCCCCTACACCGCCGCCACCTATATTAAATATATTAACCCCTAATCTGACCCCCCTACACCGCCGCCAACTATATTAAATATATTAACCTCTAATCTGACCCCCCCTACACTGCCGCCACCTATATTAAATATATTAACCCCTAATCTGACCCCCCTACACCGCCGCCACCTACATAAAATATATTACCCCCTAAACCTAAATCTAACCCTAACACCCCCTAACTTAATTATTATTCAAATAAATCTAAATAATATTAATATTATTAACTAAATTATTCCTATTTAAAACTAAATACTTACCTATAAAATAAACCCTAAGATAGCTACAATATAACTAATAATTACATTGTAGCTATTTTAGGGTTTATATTTATTTTACAGGTAACTTTGTATTTATTTTAACTAGGTACAATAGCTATTAAATAGTTAATAACTATTTAATAGCTACCTAGTTAAAATAATTACAAAATTACCTGTAAAATAAATCCTAACCTAAGTTACAAATACACCAAACACTACACTATCAATAAATTAATTAAATAAACTACAATTATCTAAATTAAAATACAATTAAATAAACTAAACTATATTACAAAAACAAACAAACATTAAATTACAAAAATAAAAAATATTACAAGAATTTTAACCTAATTTCACCTAATTTAAGCCCCCTAATAAAATTTCCCTACCCTAAACTAAATTACAAATAGCCCTTAAAAGGGCCTTTTGCGGGGCATTGCCCCAAAGTAATCAGCTCTTTTACCTGTAAAAAAAAGAACAATCCCCCCCCACATTACAACCCACCACCCACACACCCCTACTCTAAAACCCACCCGATCCCCCCTTCAAAAAACCTAAGTCTAACCCCCAAGTGGTCCTTACCTGTCCTGAAGACCGGCGGAGAAGGTTAAAAATGGCGTCCCTTGAATTCCTATTGGCTGATTTGAGCCTTCAAATTCAAATAAGCCAATCGCATGAAAGCTACTGTAATTCTATTGGCTGATTTGAATAGCCAATAGAATGTCTCTAGCTCTTATTCTATTGGCTATTCAAATCAGCCAATAGAATTAGAGTAGCTCTCATCCGATTGGCTGATTTGAATTTGAAGGCTCAAATCAGCCAATAGGAATTCAAGGGACACCATTTTTAATTGCGTACCTTGAATTCCTATTCAGTGTACGGCGGAGATCGTATGAAGAGTATCCTCCACGCTCCATGGCTCCGCGGTCTTCAGTTCCAGTGTCGCCGTCTTCAGTTCCAGAGTCGACAGGGTTTTTCTATAGGTAAAAGAGCTGATTACTTTGGGGCAATGCCCCGCAAAAGGCCCTTTTAAGGGCTGGTAATATAGCTGATTACTTTGGGCTAATGCCCCGCAAAAGGCCCTTTTAAGGGCTATTTGTAATTTAGTTTAGGGTAGGGAAATTGTATTATTTTGGGGGGCTTTTTTATTTTATATAGGGGGCTTAGATTAGGTGTAATTAAATAAAAATTCTTGTAATATTTTTTTATTTTTTTTGTAATTTAGTGGGGGGTTTTTTGTAATATAGTTTAGTTTATTTAATTGTAATAAATAAAGAGAAAAGTCCAACGAAGCCAGATGGTGATAATAAAATATAGTTCACTTTATTCCATTAAAAAGTAGAGGGTAGTACAAAACCATGTGGTTAGGCAGTTAGCATGATATAATCTGACCGGTTTCGGTCATATTGACCGTAATCATAGAATAGCACCTGTAAGAAGGTGCTCCCTTTTATGCTAAACACACAATGATTTGATTGGTTAAAAACAAATGCCAACAATTAACCCTTATGAAGCTTACTCTAATTAACATATACATACTATACATGGTATTTACATTTGAATCACACAATGTTGATGATAGACATTTAGGAAGTGCCCAGAGTTATGTTTACAATGGAGAAAAATTGTACAAAATATATCAGAACATACAGAGATATATGTATATGAATACGCAAAAAACAAATGCCAAAATAAGCACTCCCATATACAAACAAAAATGTACATCTATATATGTGTGCTGGCCAATGCAAATATGCAAAAAGTGTTTTTGGGTAAAACATACACATGTATTTATGAAGTCAAAATGAAAATGAAAACATAAAGAGATATCAATATACAATCGACCAGAATGAGTAATGGGGGCAGGGGTAGAGGAACACAGATAAATCTCTATGCAGGTATAAGATAAGGCGCACATATACACACTCATATATATAAAAATATGTAAATGCATATTCATATCCACACACATATATTACAGTTATATGGATGTCACTAAAAAATGATGCCGCAGGCATTAGTTATTAGGCACCAGTTAGATGTGTAGAAAGAGCACCCTAACAGATTAAACATCCTGGAAAGAATAGTAATAATAATTATTAATAATTACACATGAAAAGGGTATAACTAATATTAATCTATATAGGCAGGAATTTTATTAGTTGAGTCTACTTTTAAAACACCATCGAAACGTACATTAAGATTAAAGTGTTAAGGAAGCCTATATAGAAAACCTGAAATAGTATACCTTAGATAAATGATGTATATAGTAATCCTAATATATAATGTATTTGCTGAAATGTCTCACTTATAAGAAGAATATCAAATTTGAGGGGTCTGTAGAATAATTATTATATTTACAATTATTTTAATAATTATTACGATAATTTTAATAATTTTAATAAAATGAGGTTTAGATGACATTAATCAGTTCTGCCAGAAGTTTATAATGTCATTCTCTGAGTTAAAGCCTAATGGTACTAAACATCTGGTTTTGAAAATCCAGTATATTTCTTGTTTACAGAGTATAGACAGATTATCTCCACCCCTAGGCGGTATTTTTATTTGTTCAATAGCCTGCCATTTAAAATGAGTCACATCTTGTTGGTGGCAGTCTATAAAATGAGAGGAGAGTGCTGAACATCTGCGTTTACTTGAAATGTAAGACAGATGTTCTCTGATTCGTTTGCCAACTTCTCTAGTTGTTCGTCCTGTATATTGTTTTCTACACTGGGTGCACTCAATGATGTAAATGACAAAGGTGCTCTTGCAATTAATGCATTAGTATCATACTGTTCTCCTGTAACATGTGATCTAAAGGTATTTGAAATACTCAGATGATCACATGAAGTGCAGGTTTTTCGGCCACATTTATACGTGCCATTGTGTCTCATCCAGGATGACCCAGAGGTAGAGTCAGTTCTTAGCATACTTGGTGCAAGAATGTTGCCCAAGGTAATATTCCTTTTTGGAACGAACATACAGCCTTGTTCAATAGTCTGTCTAAGACCTTTATCTCCCATCAGAATGGGAAGATTTTTCTTTACTATTTTACATATATCATCATATTGATTCGAATATGATGTGATAAATTTCGGTTTAGACAAATTCTGATTGGATCTATTTTCCTCGGGTCTGCCCCTGCTGTTAAGCAGTTGCGATCTGTCAATGTCTTTGCTAGAAAAATAAGCTTTATTGATGGTACTTTTTGGATAGCCTCTCTTAAACATTCGTGTTCTCAGATCTCTGCTTTCAGACTGAAAGGTATTTTGCTGAGAACAGTTTTGTTTAGCTCGTAAAAATTGGCCTTTTGCAATGCCTTTGAACACATGCTGTGGGTGACAGCTACGTGCATGTAAAAGGCTATTGCCAGAGATGGGCTTGCGGTAAAGAGCAGAGTTCACTTTGCTGTGTTTGGCATCACCTGAGAGGGTGACATCCAGAAAATTAATCTCAGTTTTATGCCATTCATACGTGAATTGCAATCCCACATTATTTGTGTTTAAGATAGTAACAAAGTCACTGACCTTCTGAATATCAGATGACCAAACTAAAAGTAAGTTATCTATAAATCTGACATATTGGACAATATGTTCAGAGGGGGCACCACTACCTCCATAGATGTGGCACCTCTCCCACCAACCCATAAAAAGGATGGCGTAAGAGGGGGCGAACTTTGCCCCCATAGCAGTGCCACATCTCTGGAGGTAGTAGCGACCCTGGAACATAAAGAAATTATGCTCCAGTAGAAATTGTACGATTCTCACAATCAATTTCTTGGACACAGATGACAAATCAGTAAACAGGTCAAGGAAAAATTCAACTGCATACAGACCATGGACATGTGGAATCGAGGAGTACAGGGACACCATGTCAATGGTGAGCCAACTGTACTCCTCCCTCCATGCCAAAGGCTCCATGATCTGTAGAACATGCAATGTGTCTCTAACATAGCTAGGTAGTAAGTGAACTAGTGGCTGTAGGTAATCATCAACCCACTTAGATAAAGGCTCCAGTAAGGAACCTATACCAGCCACTATAGGCCTTCCCTTAATGTTAATTAGGCTTTTGTGTACCTTTGGGAGGTGGTGGAAGATGGGTGTCACTGGATCTGAAACTAAGCAAAGCCTAGCAGTATCCTGATCCATGAGACCCTCCTCCACCACCTCATCCAAAAGGTAAGACAATTAGCGTTTAAATGCTGCAGTAGGATTAGAGGAAAGAACAGAATAGGTGTTTGTATCACCAAGTTGTTTTAAGGCTTCCTGATTATAGTCCACTGTGTCCATAACCACCACACTCCCTCCTTTGTCAGACTGTCTGATCACTATTCTATCATTCTTTTGTAGATTTAAAAGGGCTTCTCTCTGTTTAAACGAGAGATTTGATGGACAAGAGTCCAATGAATTTGAAAGATCAGTAAGATCTTCAACTACCCTTTCTTGAAATAATTCAAGTAGTTTGCCCCTAGCTTGTGTCGGATAAAATTGTGACTTATCTTTTAGCTTAGGTTTAATTCTTGAGATCTGGGATTGTTCAGTGTCCAAGTTCTCGCTGTCTAGATCTTCAAGTGTGACTATGGCACATGAGTCAGCAAATGAGACATTTTTAGCGACACTTGAGTCCATAGGTGGATTATCTCTATCTTCAGTTGTTAATTGATCAGAATTTTGAAAAAACTTTCTAAGCGTTAGATTTCTGATAAGTTTATTAAGGTCAAGGATAGTTTGGAACAAATTAAACTTCCTAGAGGGTACAAAACCCAAACCCAAATTAAGTAAGCTAGTTTCCTCTTCAGTTAGATTATACAAGGAAATATTAATTACCATGTTTACTGATATTTCCTTGGTTTGGTTCTTTTCCCCCTCAGGGTATACCATTACTATTCTTTCCAGGATGTTTAATCTGTTATGGTGCTCTTTCTACACATATAACTGGTGCCTAATAACTAATGCCTGCTGCATCATTTTTTAGTGACATCCATATAACTGTAATATATGTGTGTGGATATGAATATGCATTTACATATTTTTATATATATGAGTGTGTATATGTGCGCCTTATCTTATACCTGCATAGAGATTTATCTGTGTTCCTCTACCCCTGCCCCCATTACTCATTCTGGTCGATTGTATATTGATATCTCTTTATGTTTTCTTTTCATTTTGACTTCATAAATACATGTGTATGTTTTACCCAAAAACACTTTTTGCATATTTGCATTGGACAGCACACATATATAGATGTACATTTTTGTTTGTATATGGGAGTGCTTATTTTGGCATTTGTTTTTTGCGTATTCATATATCTCTGTATGTTCTGATATATTTTGTACAATTTTTCTCCATTTTTCATTGTAAACATAACTCTGGGCACTTCCTAAATGTCTATCATCAACATTGAGTGATTCAAATGTAAATACCATGTATAGTATGTATATGTTAATTAGAGTAAGCTTCATAAGGGTTAATTGTTGGCATTTGTTTTTAACCAATCAAATCATTGTGTGTTTAGCATAAAAGGGAGCACCTTCTTACAGGTGCTATTCTATGATTACGGTCAATATGACCGAAACCGGTCAGATTATATCATGCTAACTGCCTAACCACATGGTTTTGTACTACCCTCTACTTTTTAATGGAATAAAGTGAACTATATTTTATTATCACCATCTGGCTTCGTTGGACTTTTCTCTTTATTTATTACATTTTACAGTGGATTCTGGGGTATCCACTCCTTTATCGCGAAGCTGCTGACTAGCCTGTGTACTGGGCTTCTCATATATATCCTCAAGTTACATTACTGCCATCTCTACTCACAGTGAGTCTACTTTGAGGACTTGCATTTAATCCCATCGGGGATCTCTGGAGGATTTCTGTTTTTCTCCTCTGCCAGGGGAGCAGCGGCTGTTAATCCGGCGGCACCTGGTTGCCTTCCTTGCCGACTGCGGGGACCATATAGCGGATGCTACAGCCCTGCAGTGTCAGCCGATACTGGATCCCTATGGATAGGTCGGCACACCGTCACGTGGTTTGCTACGTCACAGTGCAGAGGAGAAACGAGATTTCATCAACGATTGGCTGTTCAGAGACCACGTGAGACGGAACTACGGAGCTATACCACGGAGCCACAATACAGCCGATGAGGAAGTTCCATGCTGACAAGGAGTTGAGCCACTGTTCAAGAATAGAGTGAGTCTAATACTCCGGCTATATTTAGAAAAGTGTCTCGAGCCGTACTTATTCTTTGTTTGCTCTATACTCAATGTCCGTTTGAGTCTCTGCTGTTATCATCATGGCCCTTTAAGCACATTAAGCACATTTCTTCATTCATACTGTGCGGATATCAACCATTGAGAGAACCACCGAGGAATGCAAGAACTTTTTTGCCACTGTGACACCTAGGTAATTTATTATGTATTGAATTCTGGATATTAGAGACCTCCTGATTATGGTATTTATTCTATACCTATGGACTATAATCCAGTGTCTATATTAAGGACTGGTCTTTATACACACTATTTTCTCTGATAGCTTGTTCCTTTTGAATGTATCTTAAACAGGCTCAGAGAGACTTTTTACTTCTAGTGTGTTCCTCGCCCACATACCCAAATTAAATTAACTTACCTGGGACTATTAAGGACATTAACTTTGTTGATTGGCTTTTCACACTACTAATCTACTTTTCTTCTCTTTATTTAATTGTATTTTAGTTTAGATAAGCCTAACTTAGGTTAGGATTTATTTTACAGGTAATTTTGTAATTATTTTAACTAGGTAGCTATTAAATAGTTATTAACTATTTAATAGCTATTGTACCTAGTTAAAATAAATACAAAGTTACCTGTAAAATAAATATAAACCCTAAAATAGCTACAATGTAATTATTAGTTATATTGTAGCTATTTTAGGGTTTATTTTATAGGTAAGTATTTAGTTTTAAATAGGAATAATTTAGTTAATATTGATATTATTTAGATTTATTTAAATAATAATTTAGTTAGGGGGTGTTAGGGTTAGGTTTAAGGGGTAATATATTTTATGTAGGTGGCGGCGGTGTAGGGGGGGCAGATTAGGGGTTAATATATTTAATCTAGTTGGCGGCGGTGTAGGGGGGTCAGATTAGGGGGTAATATATTTAATATAGGTGGTGGCGGTGTAGGGGGGTCATATTAGGGGTTAATATATTTAATATAGTTGGCGGCGGTGTAGGGGGGTTAGATTATGGGTTAATATATTTAATATAGGTGGTGGCGGTGTAGGGGGGTCAGATAAGGGGTTAATATATTTAATCTAGTTGGCGGCGGTGTAGGGGGGTCAGATTAGGGGGTAATATATTTAATATAGGTGGCGGCGGTGTAGGGGGTCAGATTAGGGGTTAATATATTTAATATAGGTGGCGGCGGTGTAGGGGGGTCAGATTAGGGGTTAATATATTTAATATAGGTGGCGGCAGTGTAGGGGGGTCAGATTAGGGGTTAATACATTTAATATAGGTGGCAGCGGGGTCCGGGGGCGGAAGTTTAGGGGTTAATACTAGGATAGGTTTATTGCGGTGTGGGCTATGGCGGTTTAGGGGTTAATAATTAGGCTTATTGCGTTGTGGGGGTTGTCGGTCTAGGGGTTCTTACATTTATTGTTAGGAGTGAAAGGGAGGATTGCGGATAGAGGGGTATACGTGTTGGGCTATTTTTGGGAGGCGTGTTAGACAGTTATGGGAGATTTAATGTTTTAGTTCGTTTTTTTAGGCACAGGCAGTTTCTAAAGTGCCATAAGTCACTGGCGACTCCAGAAATTTGTACTTACGCTCATTTCTGGACATCGCTAGTTTGTCCGACTTACGGCACTTTAGCAACTGCCGGCGCCTTATATGTAATAGCCCGATGTGCAAGGTCAAACTACGGGCGGCGCGGGTTACCTCGCTTGCGCCGAAAAGTACGCCGTATATCGGATCGCGCCCCAAAACGGTAGAATCTAGTAAATGTATGCAAAGAAGACCAAGTTGCTGCTTTGCAAATCTGATCAACTGAAGCTTCATTCTTAAAAGCCCATGAAGTGGAGACTGATCTAGTAGAATGAGCTGTAATTCTCTGAGGCGGGGTTTGATCTGAATCCAAATAAGCTTGAAGAATCAAAAGCTTTAACCACAAAGCCAAGGAAACAGCAGAAGCCTTCTGACCTTTCCTAGAACCAGAAAATATAACAAATAGACTAGAAGTCTTCCTGAAATCTTTAGTAGCTTCAATATAGTATTTCAAAGCTCTCACCACATCCAAAGAATGTAAGGATTTCTCCAAAGAATTGTTAGGATAAGGACACAAGGAAGGGACAACAATTTCTCTATTAATGTTGTTAGAATTCACAACCTTAGGTAAGAATTTAAATGAAGTCCGTAAAACTGCCTTATCCTGATGAAAAATCAGAAAAGGAGATTCACAAGAGAGAGCAGATAATTCAGAAACTCTTCCAGCAGAAGAGATGGCCAAAATGAACAACACTTTCCAAGAAAGTAATTTAATGTCCAAAGAATGCATAGGCTCAAATGGAGGAGACTGTAAAGTCTTCAAAACAAATTAAGACTCCAAGGAGGAGAGATTGATTTAATGACAGGCTTGATACCAACCAAAGCCTGTACAAAACAATGAATATCAGGAAGTTTAGCAATCTTTCTGTGAAATAAAACAGAAAGAGCAGAGATTTGTCCCTTCAGGGAACTTGCAGACAAACCCTTATCTAAACCATCCTGAAGGAACTGTAAAATTCTAGGAATTCTGAAAGAATGCAAAGAGAATTTATGAGAACACCATGAAATAAATCTTTCTAGAAACAGATTTACGAGCTTGTAACATAGTATTAATCACTGAGTCAGAGAAACCTCTATGACTGAGCACTAGGCGTTCAATTTCCATACCTTCAAATTTAATGATTTGAGATTCTGATGGAAAAACGGACCTTGAGACAGCAGGTCTGGCCTTAATGGAAGTGTCCAAGGTTAGCAACTGGACATCCGGACAAGATCCACATTCCAAAACCTGTGAGGCTATGCTGGAGCCACCAGCAACACAAACGATTGTTCCATGATGATTTTGGAGATCACTCTTGGAAAAGAACTAGAGGCGGAAAAATATAAGCAGGTTGATAACACCACGGAAGTGTCAACGCATCCACTGTTTCCGCCTGAGGATCCCTGGGCCTAAACAGGTACCAGGGAAGTTTCTTGTTTAGATGAAGCCATCAGATCTATTTCTGGAAGACCCCACATCTGAACAATCTGAGAAAACACATCTGGATGGAGGGACCACTCCCCCGGATGTAAAGTCTGACGGCTGAGATAATCCGCCTCCCAATTGTCTATACCTAGGATATGAACCGCAGAAATTAGACAGGAGCTGGATTCCGCCCAAGCAAGTATCCGAGATACTTCTTTCATAGCTTGGGGACTGTGAGTCCCACCCTGATGATTGACATATGCCACAGTTGTGATATTGTCTGTCTGAAAACAAATGAACGGTTCTCTCTTCAACAGAGGCCAAATCTGAAGAGCTCTGAAAATTGCACGGAGTTCCAAAATATTGATTGGTAATCTCGCCTCTTGAGATTACAAAGCTGGAGAGGTCTCATCTGAAAACGAGCAAAAGGGATCGCGTCCGATGCTGCAGTCATGAGGCCTAAATCTTCCATGCACATAGCTACTGAAGGGAATGACTGAGACTGAAGGTTCCGACAGGCTGCAACCAATTTTAAACATCTCTTGTCTGTAAGAGACAGAGTCATAGACACTGAGTCTATCTGGAAGCCTAAAAAGGTGACCCTTGTCTGAGGAATCAAGAAACTCTTTGGTAAATTGATCCTCCAACCATGTTTTCGAAGAAACAACACTAGTTGATTTGTGTGAGATTCTGCAGAACGTAAAGACTGAGCTAGTACCAAGATATCATCCAAATAAGGAAACACTGCAATACCCTGCTCTCTGGTTACAGAGAATAGGGCACTGAGAACCTTTGAAAAGATTCTTGGAGCTGTCGCTAGGCCAAATGGAAGAGCGACAAATTGGTAATGCTTGTCTAGAAAAGAGAATCTAAGAAACTGATAATGATCTGGATGAATCGGAATATAAAGGTATGCATCCTGCAAGTCTATTGTGGACATATAGTGTCCTTGCTGAACAAAAGGCAGAATAGTCCTTATAGTCACCATTTTGAAAGTTGGTACTCTTACATAAAGATTCAAAATTTTCAGATGTAGAACTGGTCTGAATGAATTTTCCTTCTTTGGGACAATGAATAGATTTGAATAAAACCCCAGACCCTGTTCCTGAAACGGAACTGGCATGATTACCCCTGAAAACTCCAGGTCTGAAACACACTTCAGGAAAGCCTGAGCTTTACTGGATTTGCTGGTATGCGTGAGAGAAACAATCTTCTCACAGGAGGTCTTACTCTGAATCCTATTCGGTACCCCTGAGAGACAATACTCTGAATCCATTGATTTTGGACAGAATTTATCCAAACATCCTTGAAAAATCTTAATCTGCCCCCTACCAGCTGAGCTGGAATGAGGGCCGCACCTTCATGCAGACTTAGGGGCTGGCTTTGGTTTCTTAAATGGCTTGGATTTATTCCAATTTGAGGAAGGTTTCCAATTGGAAACAGATTCCTTGGGGGAAGGATTAGGCTTTTGTTCCTTATTTTGTCGAAAGGAACGAAAACGGTTAGAAGCTTTATATTTACCCTTAGGTCTTTTATCCTGAGGCAAAAAAAATCCCTTCCCCCCACAGTGACAGTTGAAATAATCAAATCCAACTGAGAACCAAATAACTTATTACCTTGGAAAGAAAGAGATAGCAATCTGGACTTAGAAGTCATATCAGCATTCCAAGATTTAAGCCACAAAGCTCTTCTAGCTAAAATAGCTAAAGACATAGATCTAACATCAATTTTGATGATATCAAAAATGGCATCACAAATAAAATGATTAGCATGTTGCAGTAAGCGAACAATGCTAGACAAATCAGAATTCAATTCTTGTTGCGCTAAATTTTCCAACCAAAAAGTTGATGCAGCTGCAACATCAGCCAAAGAAATTGCAGGCCTGAGAAGATGACCTGAATATAAATAGGCTTTCCTTAGATAAGATTCAAGTTTCCCATCTAAAGGATCTTTTAAAGAAGTACTATCTTCCATAGGAATAGTGGTACGTTTAGCAATAGTTGAAATAGCCCCTATCAACTTTGGGGATCTTTTCCCAAAACTCTATTGTAACTGCTGGTAATGGATACAATTTTTTAAACCTTGAAGAAGGAATAAAAAGAAGTACCAGGCCTATTCCATTCCTTAGAAATCATATCAGAAATAGCATCAGGAACTGGAAAAACCTCTGGAGTAACCACAGGAGGTTTAAAAAAACAGAATTTAAACATTTACTAGTTTTAATATCAAGAGGACTAGTTTCCTCAATATCCAATGTAATCAACACTTCTTTTAACAAAGAACGAATATACTCCATTTTAAATAAATGAGTAGATTTGTCAGTGTCAATACCTGAGGAAGGATCTTCTGAATCAGATAGAATTTATTTCTTTTACGATATGACGAGTCCAGGGATTTCATCCTTACTTGTGGGATATCGCCTCCTGGTCAGCAGGAAATGGCAAAGAGCTCCACAGCAGAGTTGTATATATAGCCCCTCCCTTCCCTCCCCCTCCAGTCATTCGACCGAAGTTAGGAAGAGAAAGGAAAAGTCAAGGAGCAGAGGTGACTGAAGTTTAACAAAAAATAAAAACCTTTATCAGGTAAGCATAAATTTCCTTTTCTTTTAAAAGATATGACAAGTCCACGGATTTCATCCTTACTTGTGGGATACAATACCAAAGCTATAGGACACGGATGAAAGGGAGGGACAAGACAGGGACCTAAATGGATGGCACCACTGCTTGAAGAACTTTTCTCCCAAAAACAGCCTCAGAAGAAGCAAAAGTATCAAATTTGTAAAATTTGGAAAAAGTATGAAGAGAAGACCAAGTTGCAGCCTTGCAAATCTGTTCAACAGAAGCATCATTTTTAAATGCCCATGAGGAAGCCACAGCCCTAGTGGAATGAGCCATAATTCTTTCAGGAGGCTGCTGTCCAGCAGTCTCATATGCCAAACGGATGATAACTCTTCAGCCAAAAGGAAAGAGAGGTAGCCGTAACCTTCTGACCCCTACGTTTCCCAGCAAAAAACCACAAACAATGAAGATGTTTGACGAAAATCCATAGTCACCTGTAAATAAAATTTTAAGGCGCGAACCACATCTAAGTTATGTAACATACGTTCCTTCTTAGAAGAAGGGTTAGGACAGAATGAAGGAACAACAATTTCCTGATTAATATTCTTGTTAGAAACAACCTTAGGAAGAAACCCAGGTTTGGTACGTAACACCACCTTATCAGCATGGAAAATAAGATAAGGTGTATCACATTGTAAAGCCGAAAGCTCAGAAACTCTGCGAGCAGAAGAAATAGCAACCAAAAATAAAACTTTCCAAGATAATAACTTAATATCTATGGAATGCATGGGTTCAAACGGAACCCCTTGAAGAACTTTAAGAACTAAATTCAAACTCCAAGGAGGAGCAATTGGTCTAAACACAGGCCTGATGCTAGTTAGAGTCTGACAAAAGGATTGAGCGTCTGGAACATCTGACAGACGTTTGTGTAACAGAATAGACAAAGCAAAAATCTGTCCCTTTAAGGAACTTGCGGACAACCCTTTCTCCAATCCTTCTTGGAGAAAAGCTAAAATCCTGGGAATCCTAACCCTACTCCATGAGTAGCCCTTGGATTCGCACCAATAAAGATATTTACGGCATATCTTATGGTAAATCTTTCTAGTAACAGGCTTCCGTGCCTGAATCAAAGTATCAATTAACGAATCAGAGAACCCTCGCTTGGATAAAATCAAGCGTTCAATCTCCAAGCAGTTAGCTGTAGAGAAACTAGATTCGGATGATGGAAGGGTCCCTGAATGAGAAGGTCCTGCCTCAATGGAAGCTTCCATGGTGGCAGAGAGGACATGTCCACCAGATTCGCATACCAAGTCCTGCGTGGCCATGCAGGAGCGATTAGAATTACTGAAGACCTCTCCTGTTTGATCCGAGCAATTACCCAGGGAACGGTGGAAACACATAAGCTAGGCTGAACAACCAAGGCACTGCCAAGGCATCTATCAGTTCGGCCTGAGGATCCCTTGATCTGGATCCGTATCTTGGGAGCTTGGCTTTCTGACGAGATGCCATCAGATCCAGTTCCGGCCTGCCCCACCTGATAATCAGAGCAGAAAAGACATCTGGATGAAGTTACCATTCCCCTGGATGAAACGACTGTCTGCTCAGAAAGTCTGCTTCCCAGTTGTCCACTCCTGGGATGTATATTGCTGACAGATAACAAGAGTGAGCCTCCGACCACTGAATTATCTTGGATACATCTGTCATCGCTAAGGAACTCCTTGTTCCTCCTTGATGATTGATGTAAGCCACAGTCGTGATGTTGTCCGAATGAAACCGGATGAATTTGGCCGAAGCCAACTGAGGCCAAGCCTGAAGCGCATTGAATATCGCTCTTAACTCCAGAATATTGATTGGAAGTAGAGACTCCGACCGAGTCCACACTCCCTGAGCCTTTAGGGAATTCCAGACTGCACCCCAACCTAGTAGACTGGCATCCGTTGTCACTATCACCCATGAGGGTCTGCGGAAGCACGTCCCTTGGGACAGATGATCCTGCAACAACCACCAAAGAAGAGAGTCTCTTGTCTCCTGATCCAGATCTATCTGAGGAGACAAATTTGCATAATCTCCATTCCAGCATGCTCAGTTGTAGAGGTCCTAGATGAAAACGAGCAAACGGAATTATGTCCATTGCCGCCACCATCAATCCAATTACCTCCATGCACTGGGCAACTGAAGGCCGAGGATTGGACTGAAGGGCTCAGCATGTATTCAGAATCATTAACTTCCTGACCCCCGTCAAGAAGATTTTCATAGATACAGAATCTATTAGAGTTCCCAGGAAAGGAACCCTTGTCTGTGGAATTAGTGAACTCTTCTCTACATTCACCTTTCACCCGTGAGTCCTTAGAAAGGACAGAACCATGTCGGTATGCGACTTTGTCAGTTGGTAAGAAGACACCTGGATTAGAATATCGTCCAGATAAGGCACCACTGCAATGTCCCGCCAACAGAGACCCTAGAACCTTTGTGAAGATCCTGGGTGCCGTGGCCAGCCTGAAGGATAGAGCCACAAACTGAAAATGTTTGTCTAGAAAGGCAAATCTTAGGAACTGGTGATGATCCTTGTGGATAGGAATGTGAAGGTATGCATCCTTTAAGTCCATGGTAGTCATATATTGACCCTCCTCGATCAATGGAAGAATTGTCTGAATAGTCTCCATCTTGAAGGATGGGACTCTGAGAAACTTGTTTAGACTTTTGAGGTCTAAAATGGGTCGGAAAATTCCCTCTTTTTTCGGAACCAGGAAAAGATTTGAGTAAAACCCCTGCCCCTGTTCCAGAATTGGAACGGGAAAAATCACTTCCATAGTGGAGAGGTCTCTTACACAACTTAAGAACGCCTCTCTTTTTATCGGGTCTACAGACAATAGTGAAAGAAGGAACCTTCCCCTTGGGAAGGACTTTTTGAACTCCAGTTGATACCCTTGAGACACGATTTCCAGTGTCCAAGGATCCTGAACGTCTCTTATCCAAGCCTGGACAAAGAGAGAAAGTCTGCCCCCTATTAGATCCGGTCCCGGATCGGGGGCCGCCCCTTCATGCTGTCTTGGGAGCAGCAGCGGGCTTCTTGGTTTGTTTACCCTTGTTCCAAGCCTGGTTGGGTCTCCAGATGGACTTAGCTTGTGCAAAGTTCCCTTCCTGTTTAGCGGAAGAGGAGGAGGGGACTCCCTTAAAATTTCGAAAGGAACGAAAATGACTCTGTCAACCTTTCTGCTTAGATGTTTTATCCTGAGGTAAGAGATGACCCTTACGTCCCGTAATGTCAGAAATAATCTATTTCAAGTCAGGACCAAATAGACTCTTCCCCTTGAAAGGAATAGACAAAAGCTTGGCTTTAGAGGACACATCCGCAGACCAAGATTTTAACCACAAGGCTCTGCGCGCTAGAATGGTAAAACCATACCCGGTCTTTCCCATTCCTTGGTGACAATCTCCGAAATTATCTTAGAAACCGGAAAGGTATCTGAGTAAGTAGGGACTTCCAGATATCTGTCCATCTTACACAATTTTTCTGGAGGGACCACAATAGAGTCACAATCATCCAGAGTCACTAAAACCTCCCGAAATAACAGGCGGAGGTGTTCCAATTTAAATCTAAAGGACATAACGTCCGAATCTGTTTGGGGTACTGCACTACCTGAGTCAGACAGTTCCCTCTCAGACAAAATCTCCTTACCCTCCAATTCAGAGGACTGGGAGGGTACATCAGAGACAGCCATCAACGCATCAGAAGCTACAGGGATACCCTGCGATTCTGCCCTGCTACGTTTGCCTTGTAACCCTGGTAACTTAGACAAAACTCTGTAAGGGTAGATGACATAACTGCAGCCATATCCTGCAAAGTAAAAGAAGCAGACGCCGCCGAAGATGGCGTAGCTTGTGCGAGTGTTAAAGGCTGTGACGCTTGGGGAGAAGATTGCAGCAAATCTGGAATCTCATTGGTTAGAGAATCATCTTTAGACATATCTTTATTAACAAATATTTTCTCTTTACATTGTAATGCTCTCTCCACACAATTTTCACATAGTGCGACAGGTGGTTCCACAATGGCATCTAAACACATGAGACATGTACTCTGTTCCATGTCTTCCATATTAAAAGATGCAAGCTACAATTTTAGTCAGATCCCTTCTATTAAATAGAACTATTAAAGAAGTATCTAATAGTTTACTGTTCCTTTAAATAATAATATTATCGTGTACTGTGCCTTTAATAAAAAAAATTATTAAATCCCAAATAAATTTTGACAAGTTTAATAACCACAGTAATCATATACTGTTCCTTTAAATAGTAAACGTTTGCTATGCCTAAAAAATAAATCAAGTTTTGAGCCCCAAAACGAAGATAAACAAGTATGGTGTATCTAACAGACGGTCTTTTAAGCTTCACATAGGCCCCTTAGAGAGAAAAAAGGGAGTTAACACTCCAGTCACCCTGCCACAGCTCCACTGCGGCTCCTACCTGCCTCTAGATGAGAACCGGACTGCTCGACCACTTGATACTTGCAGCGTTCTTGTAACGTACTGAGAAGCTGCACAGAGCACAAAAACTTCCACTAGCCTAAACTGCTTCGCAACAGCGCTTCAGAAAAGCGCGCAAATGCAGCCCCGCCCATCGTGGGCGTTAACCAAAAACGGAACTCTCACAAAAAAATGGAAAGACACCTTATACATAGATTTGCCCGCAAAGTGATTTTATAACAGCCTCAGCCACAATTTTTAATAAAGGCAAAGGGGCATAGTTATCAAGGTCTGGCGGACCTGATCCGACACTGCGGATCAGGTCCGCCAGACCTTGCTGAAGAGCAAGAGCTGCTGGTGCAACGCCGCCCCCTGCAGACTCGCGGCCAATGGGCCGCCAGCAGGGGGGTGTCAATCAACCCGGTCGTACTCGATCGGGTTGTATTGTGGCGACGTCTGCCCGCCTGCTCAGAGCAGGCAGACTGGTTATGGAGCAGCGGTCTTTGTGACCGCTACTTCATAACTGCTGTTTCTGGTGAGCCTGCAGGCTCGCCAGAAACACGGGGCATCAAGCTCCATACAGAGCTTGATACATATGCCCCAAAGCACGCTATTCTTAAGTAAAAATAAATGTCCCAGTGCCTCTGGCTAAAACCTGCCTGACTGTCTGGGAAGAATAACCCCTGTAAGGCTTTCTACTATAACACAGCACAGTTAGTTCAGAGTTCTGCTGCAAGCCCCTGAAATAAAACTGCACCTACCTCCATGCTGAGTAACAGCATGAAATCACTCACAGTATCTAGAGGTCCACTATCTCCTCCAGAGGTCCTGTGGATAAGAGAAAAAGGTCTTAGGCAAATTCACTAAATCCATCTCCAGGCAACACCAATAAGGGAGGCGTAGTGAGAGTAAAACTCCACAAGTTCCCAGCAATTGGTCTTTCAGAAGCTGCCCAGAATAAAAATAGTACACATAGGCACCATTTAAAATAAAAAAATATTGATTGAAGAATCTAAACTAACACTCTAAACAACTAATCTAAACAACTCATTTTACCTCTTCCTATCACTAACACAGGCAAAGAGAATGACTGGGGGGGGGGGGAGGGAAGGGAGGGGCTATATATACAGCTCTGCTGTGGAGCTCTTTGCCACTTCCTGCTGACCAGGAGGTGATATCCCACAAGTAAGGATGAAATCCGTGGACTCGTCATATCTTGTAAAAGAAAGACCTTTTACGTTTATTAGAAGGCGGGATGGCAGACAAAGCCTTCTGAATAGAATCAGCAATAAATTCTTTTAAATTCACAGGTATATCTTGTACATTAGATGTTGAAGCAACAGCAACAGGCAATGTACTATTACTGTTGGACACATTATCTGCATGTAAAAATTTATCATGACAACTATTACAAACCACAGCCGGAGATATAATCTCCACAAGTTTACAACAAATGCATTTAGCTTTGGTAGAACTGATATCAGGCAGCAGAGTTCCAAAAGATACTTCTGAGACAGGATCAGATTGAGACATTTTGCAAAATGTAAGAGAAAAAACAACATATAAAGCAAAATGATCAATTTCCTTATATGGCAGTTTCAGGAATGGGAAAAAAATGCAAACAGCATAGCCCTCTGATATAGAAAAAGGCAAGAGGCATATAGGAATGGGGATTTAAAATTTGGCACCAAGTATGACGCACAACGTAACTGAATTTTTTTTTGGCGCTAACAACATCCGGAAATGACACACTCGCGTCACTAACAACGCAACCTTGTGCAAAGAACTCGGCGTCAACAACGACGCCGGAAATGACGCCCAAAAAATTCCCGCGCCAAAAATGATGCAATAAACTTTGGTATTCTGCGCACCCGCAGGGCTAATTTTGCCCGCAAATTTTGAAAGAAAAAAGCAGTCAATTTCTTAAATATGTTTTTTCCCCAAATATGAAACTGACAGTCTGCAAAAGGAAATACATGAACCTGACTCATGGCAAATATAAATACAATACATATATTTAGAACTTTATATTAATGCATAAAGTGCCAAAACCATAGCTAAGGTGTCTTAAGTAATAAAAACATACTTACCAAAAGACACCCATCCACATATAGCAGATAGCCAAACCAGTACTGAAACAGTTATCAGTAGAGGTAATGGTATATGAGAGTATATTGTCGATCCGAAAAGGGAGGTAGGAGATGAATCTCTACGACCGATAACAGAGAACCTATGAAATAGATCTCCCGTGAGGAAAACCATTGCATTGAAAAGGTGATACTCCCTTCACATCCCTCTGACATTCACTGTCCTCTGAGAGGAATCGGGCTTCAAAATGCTAAGAAACGCATACCAACGTATAAATCTTAGCACAAACTTACTTCAACACCTCCATAGGAGGCAAAGTTTGTAAAACTGAATTGTGGGTGTGGTGAGGGGTGTATTTATAGGCATTGTGAGGTTTGGGAAACGTTGCCCCTCCTGGTAGGATTGTATATCCCATATGTCACTAGCTCATGGACTCTTGCCAATTACATGAAAGAAACATGAAACGGTTTCCACCAAGTTTTTGATAATACTAAGATGATTATATGACAGACCTAGAAACATGAAATACCCATTTTAACAAAATGGGGATGAGATGGGGGCTACCTTTTAGAGCTAAGAACATCCCTAAAAAAATTCCCAAAGCTCTAGCATTCAAATACTGCACCTTCTCAAAGTCAGCAGTGGCTTGTATGGCACAAATTAAAGGGACAGGAAACCCCTAAAAATTCCTTCATAATTCTGGTAAAACATTCAATTTTAAACAGCTTTCTAATTTACTTTGATCAAATATGGCTCATCCTCTTGTTATCCTTTGCTGAAGAACAACATTACACTATTGAGAGCTAGCTGAACACATCTAGTTAGCCAATCACAAGAGACAAATGTATGCTGGCACCAATCACCAGGTAGCTCCTACTAGTGTAAGATATGTGCGTAATCATTTTCAACAATGGATACCAAGAGAACAAAGCCCATTTGAAAATAGAAGTTATTTTAAGTGTCTTAAAATGACATGCTCTGATTCTTGCAAGTTTATTTTTGACTTTCCTATCCCTTTAAGTCTTCACAGACACAATACACCCCACTACCAGCTCTCTGAGCTTGAATACTGGCCCTCACAGCATATGTGCATATGTCGATGACAAACGTAATATCTTTTACTAGAAGCATTTTTGCTTATGGAAGTTTACTGAAATATTATTCTTTTTAAAATTGAAATGCACCCTTTAAAATGTAATATTGCAGATATCCTAGACGAGCATTGGTTCTCAACCCAGGTGACCTCAGGACCCAGTAAAGTTTAGCCGGAACTGTCCAGGGCTCAGTAATCATCGGGAGTGGGTTGTAAAGTGCATAGTATTTATTGTGACGTTTCCTCAATACTGGATGCATGTTATAACGTTCTGCACCAGGGAGGATGTCCCTCTAACAAAGGCGGATTCATTGTAAGGAATTGCAGTATGTATTTATGCACATCAGTGTCAGGGGTTCATTTTATATATAAACATCTATTAAATACAAAATTCATTGGTGTCAGTGTGATACACACACACACACACACACACACACACATATATATATATATATATATATATATATATATATATATATATACACATACAGACTCACATAAATATATACATACACACACACATATATATATATATACACAAACACACACACACACACACACACACATATATATATATATATATATATATATATATATATATATATATACAAACCCACACACACACATATATATATATATATATATATATATATATACATACAAACACACACATATATATATATATATATATATATACACAAACACACACACACACACATATATATATATATATATATATATATATACACACACACATATATATATATACACACACATACACACACACATATATATATATATATATATATATATATATTTCTTTTACAAGATATGACGAGTCCACGATTTCATCCTTACTTGTGGGATTAGACCTCCTGCTAGCAGGAAGTGGCAAAAAGCACCACAGCAGAGCTGTATATATAGCTCCTCCCTTCCCCTCCTCCCCAGTCATTCTCTTTGCCTGTGTTAGTGATAGGAAGAGGTAAAGTGAGGTGTTAGTTTTAGATTCTTCAATCAAGAAGTTTTTTATTTTAAAATGGTGCCAGTGAGTACTATTTTCCTCAGGGAGAAATCGTCAGTCTATAACTTCCCAAGAGGAGTGGATACATTTTATGTTTCTGCCCTGATGTTGATGATCTTAGCAAATGTTATCTAAGATCCATGCTGGTTCCCACAGAGCAGTTAAAGGTAGTGTAAAAGAAACATCTTCAAGCAGCATTGAGGTATGTTTAGTCATTTGTTTCTGGGGAGACTAGATACATCAGAACAGGCTGACATTATTCCCTATCTGGAGAGGGTAAATCAGTATGCACTACATGTATAATAATGGTGTACCTGGAATTCCCTTTATATTAACTGCTAAATGTGGCTAATATCATAATTAATTAAATGCCCTATCCTCCTGGCTTGCTGTAATTAAATATAATAAGAGCCATAAAACTGACTCAACCATAACTATGTACATAAACATAATAACCTTAACAACTTTATTCATAACTTAGAATAAATAACACACAGACACAAGTATGTGGGTAAAAACCCGTGGGTCACATTTATTATAGAACATGAGAACCCGCTGGACTCAACGGGGCCAGCTAAAACATGTGGCGGCAATCTAGCTAGGAGTAAGCAACCCCCCGCTAGGAAGAAGGGCCGTGCCCGTGAATGCCCACACAAGCAGAGCTCAGCTGCACGCAGAAGCTTAGGGAGTTCTCTGCATCTTTAGAATGGGGAGGGACCCCAGGCGTGCGCCTGCAGAGATCACCCTGCCTTGGCCAGCCGCCACTCTACCTCTGATGGCAAACCGGGGTGCGGACCAACCGCCTAACCAGGGTGTAAGTCAAAGATCTCCAGACCAGTAGGACCAGGTGTGACGAGGTGCAAAACCATGCCACTACCTGGGGAGTCAAAAAACTACCGTCCTCGGGCTTAAGGAAACAAGCCGCGTTGCTCTCATCCTGCCTCGGACACCTTGCTGAGACACCCTAGTGATGCCCAGCCTAGAGATTGCCGCATTATCAAATTGAAGGGAGGGAGGGAAGCTGTGAAGACGAGCTGGAAAGAGGGTTTGGGGCCTGTAAGCTGACTACTTAAAGGGTAAGCTAAACCCCACCCTCACTACTGCAACATTGTTGCCACTTCACAGCAGCACACTCCTAAGGGCCTTAATTATTATGTTCGTTCTGGGCTATGCTGCCCTCCACTGTCTTAATTAATTAAATGCCCTATCCTCCTGGCTTGCTGTAATAAAATATAATAAGAGCCATAAAACTGACTCAACCATAACTATGTACATAAACATAATAACCTTAACAACTTTATTCATAACTTAGAATAAATAACACACAGACACAAGTATGTGGGTAAAGACCCGTGGGTCACATTTATTATAGAACATGAGAACCGGCTGGACTCAACGGGGCCAGCTAAAACATGTGGCGGCAATCTAGCTAGGAGTAAGCAACCCCCCGCTAGGAAGAAGGGCCGCGCCCGTGAATGCCCACACAAGCGGAGCTCAGCTGCACGCAGAAGCTTAGGGAGTTCTCTGCATCTTTAGAATGGGGAGGGACCCCAGGCGCGCGCCTGCAGAGATCACCCTCCCCTGGCCAGCCATCACTCTACCTCTGATGGCAAACCGGGGCGCGGACCAACCGCCACAAGAGACAGCCAAAACAGGCACAGCTCTTTCCGCCACACCTATAACGCCTCAAATTACAGAGGAACAGGTTAATGCCCCTCTCAGAGAGGTGCACCCTGTCCCTTCTGTGGAGGCTCCACTCAGCCGTTGTAATGTTCCCATGCTCTACAACAAAACCTCCTGACTGGCCTAAGAAGATCCAACCTCCCTGTTGATCTTCTTACGGACCTGGAAAGCTGCGCGGTGGGATTGCATGCGTCGCCACTCTATCCTGGGGATAATATTGGACCATCCTATTCTTACTTGAGGGACCCAAGCCTGAAACGTGCGCAGATCCGACTGAATAACTGCACTGAGCTGCTTGCATGGCAGGAGCCCCCATATCATTTCCTCCGGCGTGAATGATTAATACATGGGGTTTCTCCCACTTGCGCAACGCCCCTTGCAGTAACCCAGGCAGAGCCTGCCACATAAGACCCCTATGCCCTAACCATCTAACGGTGACACGGGATGAGGGGAACCCTAGCTGATGCCCATCAGGTCTTGCAATCGCCTGCAGGTCCGCCCAGTGGATGTATGAGTGACCCGTAATCCAAACTCTCAGTGGACCGCTCCTCGGCCCTAAGAAGAAATAAAAGTTAACCATGGAACACTGCAACAATAAAACATCACTCAAACAGTCAAAGGCCTAACGTACAATAAATACCTTTTAGACCTCCATCTCCCCAGAGCCCTAATGTGGTCAGCAGACCAACCTAAACCCGCGGCAGTAGTAGCCGCTCCCACTCTGAATGAATGAGGAGCAATGACCCTTGGGTGGAGGCCGACTCGAGATGCCGTTCAGCCCAATACTCTCCGAAACTGGAACCTTGTCAACGGGGATCCATCCTCGTGAACTAGGAACTGTGAGGAGCCCTCCGGACGCACGTCCATGTAGGCTTTGATAAGTCGGACTGGGCAACAGACCTACCCTTCATGGGCCGGCAAAGACAACCATACTCATCTCCCCTCTTGGTCGGTTTTGGATCTGGGAATGAAAACAAGAATCGACGACTCGTCGTTCTTGATGTAGGAATTCAGAAGGCCTCCAGGCTTGTTCTTCGAGGGGGGGACCATTTCCCCCACCCTGAATGCCCCGTGAAAAGCTAACCCAAAGGCAGCCGAAAATTCAATGGTAACCGGCTCCCTAATATCCCTTGTTCTGGGCACCATACACCCCCAACCCCTCAGCACCTGCCTAACCAGGAAGGTCCTAGAGTAGTCAGAGAGGCCATATAGTTTGCAGAAAAAGGACACGGCGGTGATCCGAGACCCGACCGCAGTCTTTGAAACCCATTACCTTTGAGTTCGGTAATCCATTCAAGAAGGCCCCATTGGTCGCCATTGCAGGAAGGACGGCCCCTTGAGTCACAGAAGGCGATCAATTCTGTCCAATGCTTTACATAGGTTGTCCTGGTGGACGGGGTGAGCGAAAATCAGACCATCACGATCAAAGGTCCCCATCCAGCGCCACCTGCCATAAGCAATCAGGACAAGGCAATCTGTCAGTATCCGCATGAGGAACCAACGCATAGAAGGCTTCCCATTGAAAACGGGAAAGCGCATCCGCAATCCTATTCTGAACACCCGGAACATGTCTAGCACGGAACACAATATTCAGGTGCAGACACCTCAGCACCAAGAGCCTCAAATATCGCACTACCGGAGGTGAACCGGACGAGAGCATTTTAATAGCAAAAACAACGCTCATGTTATCAGTCCAGAAAATCACCTCCCGATCCCGAAGCTAGTTGCCCCAGATTTCAAGGGCAACCATGATGGGAAACAGTTCCAAAAGGCATGGTTCTGAACCAGCCCTTTGTCCACAGACGCGCTAGGCCACGGGCCAGCACTCCATCGCCCGGACAAGAAAGCCCCGTACCCGTGAGACCCGGCAGCGTCTGTAAACAGCTGAATCACTGAGTTGGAAGGAACAACCTCCCGCCACAGGCAAACCCCATTAAAGTGGGTTCGAAATTCCTCCCAAACCTGAAGGTCATCCAACATTTCGGGAGATACCCGCAACCGTCGCGTCTGCGACCTCTCGCCGCATAACTGCCGCTCCATCCGACGGAGGAATATCCTTCCCATAAGAATAATCCTACCCACAAAATTAAGCAAACCCAGCAGAGTTTGAAGATCCTTGACGGAGCAATACTGCTCCGATCTCATGGCGCGTACTGCCTCCAGCATACGCACCACTTTATCCCGCGGCAAACGGCACTGCCCTGCTGCGGAGTCAATTTCAATGCCCAGAAAAGTAAGGTACGTACAAGGGCCCTGGGTTTCGTCCTCTGCCAGAGGAACTCCCATCCTACCAATCAGCAAAAATCGTCTAAATAGTGTGCCAGGCCATCAAATCCTGCAACCGCCGCAATGGCCCAGTGCAAGAAGCTACTGAAAGCCTCGAAGTATGCACAGGAAATTGAGCAGCCCATGGGCAAGCATTTGTCCACGTAATACTTGCCTTCAAAACAACACCCCATAAGCCTAAAAGAGGAGGGGTGAATCGGTAGGAGCCGAAATGCAGATTCAACAGCTAGTGTCGCCATACAGGCTTGTTCTTCGAGGGGGGGACCATTCATCGAAGGACTGGTAGAAAACCGAGCTAAGCTCTGGAGGGATAGCGTCATTAACCGAACAACCTTTCGGAAAAGACAGGTGCTGAATGAGACGAAACTTACCCGGCTCCTTCTTTGGGACTACCCCCAAAGGGGAACAACCAACCCCAGAATCAGAATCTCCCCAAAGGGGGCCCGCCATGCGACAAAACACTATTTCCTTGTTACGTTTGTCCCTTAACACCCCGGGGAACTGATATGCAGATTTTAGGTTCCTATGAGTTGAGGAACCCACCACGTGCAAACCGACGGGAATAATAAATCCATGTCGGAGCCCATCCCTAAGAAAATGGCGGCCTCTTTAAACGGATAAAGAAGTAGCCATTTCTCAATTACGGCCACCTTCAGCGGGGTGACCGCCCTTTCCTGAAGCGAAGGATTTGGGACCAGCGCCTGGTCTCTCTTGGGGACGACTTGCGTCCTGGGGCCTAGTACACTCGGAACCCGAGTGGCCGCCCCCGCAGTGCTTACAGGCGTGACGAAAGGCACATGCCGTTCCCCTGGAACAAAGTTTGTCCTGGAAATGCCAGCACACACCCGTGGGCCGCGGTCGAGAGCGTTGTGAGGCTTTGGCACCCACCAACCCACCGGAGGCCTGCACAGGAGCCACCTGTTTTTCAGGGCCTAATTGCGCCCACAATCGCGAGTCAACATCGCCAAAGTAGGAGAGGGTTACCAACCATCTTCCTACGAAAGGCTGCATCGTAATCCCACCAAGCCCCTTCCCTGATATTTCAGGATGTTCAAGGCTTGGTCGGGGAATTAGGTAATATAATATGATGCATACACGTGGAAGCACTTGCGCCACTCCTCGTATGAGTCGGGCCTTTTAAATTTCTTGGGGCCCGTGCTGTCATCCGCCATTTCCTTCTGGCGATAGGCCTCCGCGGAAAGCTTGAACATATGCACGTACTTTCCATCCTGAATCCGCCGAACTATCTTGGATTTAAGATGTTCGTGCAGACTAAATGCGGGCCACGTATCCGTGTCCCCATGCATAGCTGCCCTATGCCTATTCGCCACCACTGGGCTAACTAAACCTGTTGGCGGGGGAGGTGTCGGCAGAGAAACAGGGGGTTCCATGCGGGATGAACCAGGGGGAAGGGGTAAACCCACAGCTTTCCTTTCCTCAACTAGCCATTTTACCACCCTATACATCCTCTTCTGCCCCTTAGCTTCCAACCCCAGGGATCTCTCAGACCCCGAATCATCCGAGGATGAACTAAAACCCCTACGTTCAAAAGTCACAGTGTGCTTACCAGCTCCCATGAGGCGCTGCACCGGCAAAGGACCTGAAGATGTGGAAGGTTGTTCCTGGGTCTGCTCCTCCCTTTCACCAACACTGGAACTGGCCTGCAGTGGCACCACGGCGCTTCTGGGCTCCACAATAATAATCTGGGAAGAAAAATGGGAAAGAGGAGTACCCAGGGAAGGGGATGAAGGCCCAACAATATCATCATCAATACCCATTGGGCTAGGACTCCTACTCTCTATGCCACACTTAGGCCCCACATTGTCAATCATACTTCCCCATGCACATTCAAAACAGCGTCCGCAAACTGCACTTGTCTGCCCTGTTCTGAAATAACTGGTGCGCCCTGACATAAACTGGGCGTGGGCACCGGAACTTTTCTAGCAGAAGCCCTGGTAACTACTCCCGGGGGGACCCCGCTGAGGGCCACGCCCGCGGGCAACACGCGTGCACCCTGTGAGGTGCTGTGCGTGCTATGTGATGTATGACTGCCGCTTGCCCCCAGCCTGCCTAATTGTGGCCTGAGGCCCTGCTTCCAGTTGCGCAAATGGCGTGTTCCCTGTCAGGCCTGCGGCCTGCTCATGTACGCCAGAATCACCACTATCCTGTGACGCAGTTATGGAAAATGGCGCCCTTGCCGCCTGCCCCTCAATAACCTGATTGCCCCCATTCTGTGCGCTATCAAGCACCATCGTACCCCCAGTCAGGCCTGCGGCCTGCTCATGTGAGCCTTCCTGCTGCTGTCTACCTCTCTCAGTGACCGCCAAAACAGTGCCGCCTTGCGAGTGCTGTGTGCTTGAGGCTCACTGCAACCCCCCCATGGGCTTTGCCCCCCCCCCCCCCGGGGTACTCCTCTCTTACCTGCGTACCCCGGAGGCGACGACAATGCTGCGCGCTTGCTTCTGGTACCAGGAATGGCGTTTCCGGAAGTGACGTCACCGGAAGTGACGTCACCGGAAATGACCAAACCGGAAGTGACGTCACCCGACACCGGCCTGGAGACCCGCCTCACCGGTAAGAGTAACCGGTCTAGGTAAGGCCTCCCCAGCGACGCCACTCCCACTAGGCCCCGCAACCGGCGGATTATGAGGAATCACACCTGCTACTTGGGGGCTAGCACCGGACGCCACTGGGACCCCCACAGTACCCACCAAAGGAGGGGAGACTAATGAGGGGACAGAGGTAGGGGGAGGGACCACCCGGACAGTGGGGAACAAAGTAGAAGACCCAGGGGCACGATGAGGGGGTGAAAGTTGCACCACATCTTCCTCTGAGTCGAAGTCCCCGATTAGCAGCTCATCTAATTCTTCCATTCTTTCCACAGGAATCCTGACTGATTCTAACAGATGACCTGGTATCACGGACCCTGCAAGCTGTGAAGACGAGCTGGAAAGAGGGTTTGGGGCCTGTAAGCTGACTACTTAAAGGGTAAGCTAAACCCCACCCTCAATACTGCAACATTGTTGCCACTTCACAGCAGCACACTCCTAAGGGCCTTAATTATTATGTTCGTTCTGGGCTATGCTGCCCTCCACTGTCTTTCATGATAATTGTTTAGTATGGGCTGAACGCTGGGAGATGCGGTTGCTGGCTAAAAACGTCATACATTTTTCTAACCTAAGGGTGTATAGTTTTTTGACAGGAAGTGAGGCTTGATATTGGTGCAACATAATTATAAGAGGGGCACATGGCTTCATGTTTTATTAATATCGACATGTTTGGGATTTTCAACCCGGGTTGCAGAGTCAGCAAAGTCCTTGGCTCCGGTGGGGCCTAACTTGTTTTGCCATTCGAAGGGCCTTTAAAGCTTCTCAAGTAGCAGCAGTGTATTCTGGGGGCAGGTAGGCGACACAGCAGAACTGTGGCAAGGTGCAGGGGCCTGAATAAATAAATAAATTAAAGGTTTTTGTCATAACTGTTAAATTTCTTTTTACACACCTAAGCAAGCCGGTGCAATTCTATTAAAATATTTTGGGCACATTAAAACGATTTTTATTGCCACAAATACTGTTTTAATGATAACAGAAAAATTGTTGCGCTTTTATTATTTAAAGGCGCAGTACACTTTTTTGGTGCTAACGTTTTTGGATATATAATTGAAGTTAGAGCTCAATATTTTAAGTAAAGAACGACTATTATTGCTATTGCTAGTCTGTTTAACATGTCTGAACTTGAGGAAACTACTTGTTCTATGTGTTTAGATGCCATTGTGGAACCCCCCTTACTTTTTGTCTCTCATGTACTGAAAGGGCCTTACAATGTAAGAAGCAGATTTTAGGTACAGAGAGTATGTCTAAGGATGATTCTCAGTCTGAGGAGAATCAGGGTATGCCGCTAAATTCTCCCCAAGCGTCACAACCTTTAATGCCCACTCAAGCGTCGCCGGGTTCTTCAACCGCGTCTAATTCATTTACTCTGCAGGATATGGCTGCAGTTATGTCAACTACCCTTACAGAGGTATTATCTAAGTTGCCAGTGTTACAGGGTAAACGCAGTAGGACAGAGGTCAATTTGAATGCTGAGCCATCTGATGCTTTGTTAGCTATTTCCGATGTACCCTCACAGGGATCTGATTTGGGGGTCAGGGAACTTCTGTCTGAGGGGGAACTTTCTGATTCGGGAAGTGTGTTACCTCAGACGGACTCTGACGTCATGTCCTTTAGATTTAAGCTTGAACACCTCTGCCTGTTACTTCAGGAGGTTTTAGCAACTCTGGATGACTGTGGTATTGTGGTACCACCAGAGAAATTGTGTAAGATGGAAAAATACTTAGAGGTACCTGCTTACACTGATGTCTTTCCGGTTCCTAAGAGAATTCCGGAGATTATTAAGAGGGAATGGGACAGACCGGGTATCCCGTTCTCACCTTCTCCTAATTTTAAGAAAATGTATCCCATATCCGACACTGTTCGGGACTCTTGGCAAACAGTCCCTAAGGTGGAGAGAGCTATTTATACCCTGGCTAAGCATACAACTATTCCTATTGAGGACAGTTGTGCTTTCAAAGACCCTATGGATAAGAAATTGGAGGGTCTTCTAAAGAAACTGTTTATTCATCAGGGTTTCCTGTTACAACCGACGGCCTGCATTGTACCAGTTACCACTGCGGCGGCCTTCTAGTTTTATGCATTAGAAGAGTCTCTTAAGACTGAGACTCCTTTAGAGGATATTTTAGACAGAATTAAGGCTCTTAAGCTGGCTAATTCTTTTATTACAGATGCCGCCTTTCAGATTGCCAAATTGGCGGCTAAGAATGCCGGATTTGCCATTTTAGAGCGTAGAGCGTTATGGTTAAAATCTTGGTCTGCTGATGTGTCATCTAAGTCAAAGCTTTTGGCTATTCTTTTCAAAGGAAAAACCCTATTTGGGTCTGACTTGAAATAAATAATTTCTGACATTACGGGAGGTAAGGGTCATCTCCTACCTCAGGATAGAACTGCTGAGCTGAGGGGTAAACAAAATAATTTTCATTCCTTT
>NC_069505.1:490641339-490663839 GCF_027579735.1 Bombina bombina | reverse complement strand
GCAAGTCTGTCAAAAGAACTGAGATAAGGGGGCAGTCTGCAGAGGCTTAGTTACAAGGTAATCACAGAGGTAAAAAGTGTATTAATATAATGGTGTTGGGTGTGCAAGACTGTGGAATGGGTAATAAAGGGATTATCTATCTTTTTAAACAATAACCTTTTTGTTGTTTACTATCCCTTTAAGTATACGCTGTATAAAAGGTGTGTAAACATAACCAGCAGTAGAAATTACATTCACAGGGAGAGGTAGAAGAGAGAAGTAATAAAATGTTAATTTTCAATTGTTCTTAGTATTAAGCTTTGGTTTACAGACAGAGATAATATAAAGAAGAATGCTTGTGTACAGAAAGTGATCAAATTTCCCTGCAAGCTCAACACATTTTGATGGGTTGTGATATCAAAGAATAAAACCAGCGATTTAATATACAAAAATAAACCTAAAGAAGCAATTAGTCATACATTGTATACCCTGCAGCTGGTATAACAAGTCATTGGAGACAAATTAGGGAAAAACTATTTTACAGTACAATGTCCCTTTAAGGGGCTAAGATTAGCAGAATCTATAAAAAATATCTGCAGCAGTTTTGCAATCATTATATACATTAGCAAGAGCACTAGATGGCAGCACTATTTCCTGTCATGTAGTACTAATGTTATACATTAGCAAGAGCACTAGATGGCAGCACTATTTCCTGTCATGTAGTACTAATGTTATACATTAGCAAGAGCACTAGATGGCAGCACTATTTCCTGTCATGTAGTACTAATGTTATACATTAGCAAGAGCACTAGATGGCAGCACTATTTCCTGTCATGTAGTACTAATGTTATACATTAGCAAGAGCACTAGATGGCAGCACCATTTCCTGTCATGTAGTACTAATGTTATACATTAGCAAGAGCACTAGATGGCAGCACTATTTCCTGTCATGTAGTACTAATGTTATACATTAGCAGGAGCACTAGATGGCAGCACTATTTCTTGTCATGTAGTACTAATGCTATACATTAGCATGAGCACTAGATGGCAGCACTATTTCCTGTCATGTAGTACTAATGTTATACATTAGCAAGAGCACTAGATGGCAGCACTATTTCCTGTCATGTAGTACTAATGTTATACATTAGCAAGAGCATGGAATGGCAGCACTATTTCCTGTAATGTAGTACTAATGTTATACATTAGCATGAGCACTAGATGGCAGCACTATTTCCTGTCATGTAGTACTAATGTTCTACATTAACAATAGCACTAGATGGCAGCACTATTTCCTGTCATGTAGTACTAATGTTATACATTAGCAAGAACACTAGATGGCAGCACTATTTCCTGTCATGTAGTACTAATGTTATATATTAGCAAGAGCACTAGAGGGCAGCACTATTTCCTGTCATGTAGTACTAATGTTATACATTAGCAAGAGCACTAGATGGCAGCGCTATTTCCTGTCATGTAGTACTAATGTTATACATTAGCAAGAGCACTAGATGGCAGCACTATTTCCTGTCATGTAGTACTAATGTTATACATTAGCAAGAGCACTAGATGGCAGCACTATTTCCTGTCATGTAGTACTAATGTTATACATTAGCAAGAGCACTAGATGGCAGCACTATTTCCTGTCATGTAGTACTAATGTTATACATTAGCAGGAGCACTAGATGGCAGCACTATTTCCAGTCATGTAGTACTAATGTTATACATTAGCAAGAGCACTAGATGGCAGCACTATTTCCTGTCATGTAGTACTAATGCTATACATTAGCATGAGCACTAGATGGCAGCACTATTTCCTGTCATGTAGTACTAATGTTATACATTAGCAAGAGCACTAGATGGCAGCACTCTTTCCTGTCATGTAGTACTAATGTTATACATTAGCAAGAGCACTAGATGGCAGCACGATTTCCTGTCATGTAGTACTAATGTTATACATTAGCAAGAGCACTAAATAGTAGCACTATTTCCTGTCATGTAGTACTAATGTTATACATTAGCAAGAGCACTAGATGGCAGCACTATTTCCTGTCATGTAGTACTAATGTTATACATTAGCAAGAGCACGGAATGGCAGCACTATTTCCTGTCATGTAGTACTAATGTTATACATTAGCAAGAACACTAGATGGCAGCACTATTTCCTGTCATGTAGTACTAATGTTATACATTAGCAAGAGCACTAGATGGCAGCACTATTTCCTGTCATGTAGTACTAATGTTATACATTAGAAAGAGCACTAGATGGCAGCGCTATTTCCTGTCATGTAGTACTAATGTTATACATTAGCAAGAGCACTAGATGGCAGCACTATTTCCTGTCATGTAGTACTAATGTTATACATTAGCATGAGCACTAGATGGCAGCACTATTTCCTGTCATGTAGTACTAATGTTATACATTAGCAAGAGCACTAGATGGCAGCACAATTTCCTGTCATGTAGTACTAATGTTATACATTAGCAATAGCACTAGATGGCAGCACTATTTCCTGTCATGTAGTACTAATGTTATACATTAGCAAGAGCACTAGATGGCAGCACTATTTCCTGTCATGTAGTACTAATGTTATACATTAGCATGAGCACTAGATGGCAGCACTATTTCCTGTCATGTAGTACTAATGTTATACATTAGCAAGAGCACTAGATAGCAGCACTATTTCCTGTCATGTAGTACTAATGTTATACATTAGCAATAGCACTAGATGGCAGCACTATTTCCAGTCATGTAGTACTAATGTTATACATTAGCAAGAGCACTAGATGGTAGCACTATTTCCTGTCATGTAGTACTAATGTTATACATTAGCAATAGCACTAGATGGCAGCACTATTTCCAGTCATGTAGTACTAATGTTATACATTAGCAAGAGCACTAGATGGTAGCACTATTTCCTGTCATGTAGTACTAATGTTATACATTAGCAAGAGCACTAGATGGCAGCACTATTTCCTGTCATGTAGTACTAATGTTATACATTAGCAAGAGCATGGAATGGCAGCACTATTTCCTGTAATGTAGTACTAATGTTATACATTAGCATGAGCACTAGATGGCAGCACTATTTCCTGTCATGTAGTACTAATGTTCTACATTAACAATAGCACTAGATGGCAGCACTATTTCCTGTCATGTAGTACTAATGTTATACATTAGCAAGAACACTAGATGGCAGCACTATTTCCTGTCATGTAGTACTAATGTTATATATTAGCAAGAGCACTAGAGGGCAGCACTATTTCCTGTCATGTAGTACTAATGTTATACATTAGCAAGAGCACTAGATGGCAGCGCTATTTCCTGTCATGTAGTACTAATGTTATACATTAGCAAGAGCACTAGATGGCAGCACTATTTCCTGTCATGTAGTACTAATGTTATACATTAGCAAGAGCACTAGATGGCAGCACTATTTCCTGTCATGTAGTACTAATGTTATACATTAGCAAGAGCACTAGATGGCAGCACTATTTCCTGTCATGTAGTACTAATGTTATACATTAGCAGGAGCACTAGATGGCAGCACTATTTCCAGTCATGTAGTACTAATGTTATACATTAGCAAGAGCACTAGATGGCAGCACTATTTCCTGTCATGTAGTACTAATGCTATACATTAGCATGAGCACTAGATGGCAGCACTATTTCCTGTCATGTAGTACTAATGTTATACATTAGCAAGAGCACTAGATGGCAGCACTCTTTCCTGTCATGTAGTACTAATGTTATACATTAGCAAGAGCACTAGATGGCAGCACGATTTCCTGTCATGTAGTACTAATGTTATACATTAGCAAGAGCACTAAATAGTAGCACTATTTCCTGTCATGTAGTACTAATGTTATACATTAGCAAGAGCACTAGATGGCAGCACTATTTCCTGTCATGTAGTACTAATGTTATACATTAGCAAGAGCACGGAATGGCAGCACTATTTCCTGTCATGTAGTACTAATGTTATACATTAGCAAGAACACTAGATGGCAGCACTATTTCCTGTCATGTAGTACTAATGTTATACATTAGCAAGAGCACTAGATGGCAGCACTATTTCCTGTCATGTAGTACTAATGTTATACATTAGAAAGAGCACTAGATGGCAGCGCTATTTCCTGTCATGTAGTACTAATGTTATACATTAGCAAGAGCACTAGATGGCAGCACTATTTCCTGTCATGTAGTACTAATGTTATACATTAGCATGAGCACTAGATGGCAGCACTATTTCCTGTCATGTAGTACTAATGTTATACATTAGCAAGAGCACTAGATGGCAGCACAATTTCCTGTCATGTAGTACTAATGTTATACATTAGCAATAGCACTAGATGGCAGCACTATTTCCTGTCATGTAGTACTAATGTTATACATTAGCAAGAGCACTAGATGGCAGCACTATTTCCTGTCATGTAGTACTAATGTTATACATTAGCATGAGCACTAGATGGCAGCACTATTTCCTGTCATGTAGTACTAATGTTATACATTAGCAAGAGCACTAGATAGCAGCACTATTTCCTGTCATGTAGTACTAATGTTATACATTAGCAATAGCACTAGATGGCAGCACTATTTCCAGTCATGTAGTACTAATGTTATACATTAGCAAGAGCACTAGATGGTAGCACTATTTCCTGTCATGTAGTACTAATGTTATACATTAGCAAGAGCACGGAATGGCAGCACTATTTCCTGTCATGTAGTACTAATGTTATACATTAGCATGAGCACTAGATGGTAGCACTATTTCCTGTCATGTAGTACTAATGTTATACATTAGCATGAGCACTAGATGGCAGCACTATTTCCTGTCATGTAGTACTAATGTTATACATTAGCATGAGCACTAGAGGGTAGCACTATTTCCTGTCATGTAGTACTAATGTTATACATTAGCAAGAGCACTAGATGGTAGCACTATTTCCTGTCATGTAGTACTAATGTTATACATTAGCATGAGCACTAGATGGTAGCACTATTTCCTGTCATGTAGTACTAATGTTATACATTAGCAAGAGCACTAGATGGTAGCACTATTTCCTGTCATGTAGTACTAATGTTATACGTTAGCAAGAACACGGAATGGCAGCACTATTTCCTATCATGTAGTACTAATGTTATACATTAGCATGAGCACTAGATGGCAGCACTATTTCCTGTCATGTAGTACTAATGTTATACATTAGCAAGAGCACTAGATGACAGCGCTATTTCCTGTCATGTAGTACTAATGTTATACATTAGCAAGAGCACTAGATGGCAGCACTATTTCCTGTCATGTAGTACTAATGTTATACATTAGCAAGAGCACTAGATGGCAGCACTATTTCCTGTCATGTAGTACTAATGTTATACATTAGCAAGAGCACTAGATGGCAGCACTATTTCCTGTCATGCAGTTCTTCAGGCATGTGCACGCTACCTATCTAGATATCTCTTCAACAAAAAATAACAAGAGAGCAAAGAAAATTTGATAATAGAAGTGAACTGGAAAACTTTTTTTTTTTAAATTGTATTCTCTATCTGAATCATGAAATAATTTTTTTTGTGTTTCATGTCCCTTTAAAAAAATTGTTACAAACACTGCTGCCATATATTGCTCAGGACACATGCACATTCCTGAGCCTAAATTGCATGTTCTATCTGAATTATGAAACGTATCATTTTGACGTTCATATCCCTTTAATGATTAACACACTTTTTATTTTCAGTCTCCCTTCCGCCTCTAAAGCCTACTGAGGTTTTCTTTTTGTTGTAGGTAATAGGATCCTGAATTTACCTTGCACCTTCGCCCACCATTTCCCTGCATAACCTGCTGGCACAGCAATGGTAAGCACTTGCGTGGGGCATTAAAGGGATATAAAACCCACATTTATTTCCTTTAAGTGGCAAGAGTCCATGAGCTAGTGATGTATGGGATATACATTCCTACCAGGAGGCGGCAAAGTTTCCCAAACATCAAATGCCTATAAATTCACCTCCCACCTCACTCATACCTCAGTTTTATAAACTTTGCCTCCTGCGGAGGTAGTGAAGCAGGATGTGCCTTTGATTTGAGTTTTTTTTAATATTTAAGAAAGACTTATTTTTTTGGATTTAATTTCTCCACGGAAATAGCTGTTGTTGTTTTATCCCTCCCTCTCTAGTGACTTGTGGAGTTCCACATCTTGGGTATTATATCCCATATGTCACTTGCTCATGGACTCTTGCCACTTACATGAAAGAAAACATAATTTATGTAAGAACTTACCTGATAAATTAATTTATTTCATAGTGGCAAGAGTCCATGAGACCCACCCTATTTTTTTGTGGCTATAATTTTTTTGTATAAAGCACATTATTTTTCCAGTTCCTCTTTTTGTATGCTTTTTTACTCCTTTTTACACCTCACTACTTGGCTATACGTTAAACTGAGGTATGAGTGAGGTGAGGGGTTTATTTATAGTCATTTTAAGGTTTGGGAAACTTTGCCCCCTCCTGGTAGGAATGTATATCCCACACGTCACTAGCTCATGGACTCTTGCCACTATGAAAGAAATTAATTTATCAGGTAAGTTCTTACATAAATTGTTATTTTCTTTCATCATTCAATTTTAAGCAAATTTCTAATTTACTTCTATTATCAATTTTTCTTTGTTCTCTTGGTATCTTTATTTGAAAAAGCAAGAATGTAAGTGTAGCAGCCGGCCCATTTGTGGTTCAGCACCTTAGTTAGCGCTTGCTGATTGGTGGCTACATTTAGACACCAATCAGCAAGCTCTACCTAGGTGGTGAACCAAAAATGAGCCGGCTCCTAGGCTTAAATTCCTGCTTTTCAAATAAAGATAGCAAGAGAACAAATAAAAATTGATAATAGAAGTAAATGAGAAAGTTGCTTAAAATTGTTGCTTTATCTGAATCATGAAAGAAAAAAATGTGGGTTTAGTGTCCCTTTAACAACCGGGTTAAGGTTGTTAAGGGCTTAAAGGGACATAAAACCCATCATGATTCAGATAGCGCATACTATTTTAAACAACTTTTTTACTTTACTTCAATTATCAAATTTTCTTTGTTCTCTTGGTATCTTTTGGTTGAAAAGCAGGAGTGTGCACGTGTTTGGAGCGCTATATGGCTGCAATTTTGCACGAATGTTATTCATGTGCAAGAGCACTAGAGGGCAGCACTATTTCCTGCCATGCAGTTAGGTCTCCAGATGCTACCTAGGTATATCTTCAACAAAGAATACCATGAGAACAAAGCACATTTTTATTTTTTTTAATATATTTCTTTATTCCAACAGTACATGGAAAGAAAATAACATTAAAGGGACACTGAACCCAAAATTTTTCTTTCATGATTCAGATAGAGCATGAAATTTTAAGCAACTCTCTAATTTACTCCTATTATCAATTTTTCTTCGTTCTCTTGCTATCTTTATTTGAAAAAGAAGGCATCTAAGCTATTTTTGGTTCAGACCATAGACAGCACTTGTTTATTGGTCGGTTAAATTAATCCACCAATCAGCAAGAACAACCCAGGTTGTTCACCAAAAATGGGCCGGCCCGGCATCTAAACTTACATTCTTGCTTTTCAAATAAAGATACCAAGAGAATGAAGAACATTTGATAATAGGAGTAAATTAGAAAGTTGCTTAAAATTTCATGCTCTATCTGAATCACAAAAGAAAAAAATTGGGTTCAGTGTCTCTCTAAGCAGTTCACAGATGCATTTTGTGTACACCACGCAGAGTATCTTTATGCAAGTCAAGACATACAAGACATACAAGACGTACAAGACATACAAGACATACAAGACATACAAGACACACAAGACACACAAGACATACAAGAAACACAAGACATACAAGACACACAAGACACACAAGACACACAAGACACACAAGACACACAAGACACACAAGACATACAAGACATACAAGACACACAAGACATACAAGACATACAAGAAACACAAGACATACAAGACATCCAAGACACACAAGACACACAAGACACACAAGACACACAAGACACACAAGACATACAAGACACACAAGACACACAAGACATCCAAGACACACAAGACACACAAGACACACAAGACACACAAGACATACAAGACATACAAGACATCCAAGACACACAAGACACACAAGACATACAAGACATACAAGACACACAAGACACACAAGACACACAAGACATCCAAGACACACAGGACACACAAGACACACAAGACACACAAGACACACAAGACACACAAGACACACAAGATATACAAGACACACAAGACACACAAGACACACAAGACACACAAGACATATAAGACATACAAGACATACAAGACATACAAGACACACAAGACACACAAGACACACAAGACATCCAAGACATCCAAGACACACAGGACACACAAGACACACAAGACACACAAGACATACAAGACATCCAAGACATCCAAGACACACAAGACACACAAGACACCCAAGACACCCAAGACACACAAGACACACAAGACACCCAAGACACCCAAGACACACAAGACACACAAGACATCCAAGACACACAAGACACACAAGACACACAAGTCATACAAGACATACAAGACATACAAGACATACAAGACATACAAGACATACAAGACACACAAGACACACAAGACACACAAGACACACAAGTCATACAAGACATACAAGACACACAAGACACACAAGACACACAAGACATACAAGACAAACAAGACACACAAGACACACAAGACACACAAAGACATCCAAGACATCCAAGACACACAAGACACACAAGACACACAAGACATACAAGACATACAAGACACACAAGACATGCAAGACACACAAGACATACAAGACATACAAGACACACAAGACACACAAGACACACAAGACACACAAGACATACAAGACATACAAGACACACAAGACACACACGACACACACGACACACAAGACACACAAGACATACAAGACATACAAGACACACAAGACATACAAGACACACAAGACATCCAAGACACACAAGACAGTCAAGACACACAAGACACACAAGACACACAAGACATCCAAGACACACAAGACACACAAGACACACAAGACACACAAGACATACAAGACATCCAAGACACACAAGACATCCAAGACACACAAGACACACAAGACACACAAGACACACAAGACATCCAAGACATACAAGACACACAAGACACACAAGACACACAAGACACACAAGACATACAAGACAAACAAGACACACAAGACACACAAAGACATCCAAGACATCCAAGACACACAAGACACACACGACACACAAGACACACAAGACACACAAGACATACAAGACATACAAGACACACAAGACACACAAGACACACAAGACACACAAGACACACACGACACACAAGACACACAAGACACACAAGACATACAAGACATACAAGACATACAAGACATACAAGACACACAAGACACACAAGACACACAAGACACACAAGACATACAAGACACACAAGACACACACGACACACAAGACACACAAGACACACAAGACACACAAGACACACAAGACACACACGACACACAAGACACACAAGACACACAAGACATACAAGACATACAAGACATACAAGACATACAAGACACACAAGACACACAAGACACACAAGACACACAAGACATACAAGACACACAAGACACACACGACACACAAGACACACAAGACATACAAGACATACAAGACATACAAGACATATAAGACATACAAGACATACAAGACACACAAGACACACAAGACACACAAGACACACAAGACACACAAGACACACACGACACACAAGACACACAAGACATACAAGACATACAAGACATACAAGACATACAAGACACACAAGATACACAAGACACACAAGACATCCAAGACACACAAGACAGTCAAGACACACAAGACACACAAGACACACAAGACACACAAGACATCCAAGACACACAAGACAGTCAAGACACACAAGACACACACGACACACAAGACACACAAGACACACAAGACATACAAGACATACAAGACATACAAGACATACAAGACACACAAGACACACAAGACACACAAGACATCCAAGACACACAAGACAGTCAAGACACACAAGACACACAAGACACACAAGACACACAAGACATCCAAGACACACAAGACAGTCAAGACACACAAGACACACAAGACACACAAGACATACAAGACATACAAGACATCCAAGACACACAAGACATCCAAGACACACAAGACACACAAGACACACAAGACACACAAGACACACACGACACACAAGACACACAAGACATACAAGACATACAAGACATACAAGACATATAAGACATACAAGACACACAAGACACACAAGACACACAAGACACACACGACACACAAGACACACAAGACACACAAGACACACAAGACATACAAGACATACAAGACACACAAGACACACAAGACACACAAGACACCCAAGACACACAAGACAGTCAAGACACACAAGACACACAAGACACACAAGACACACAAGACACACAAGACACACAAGACAGTCAAGACACACAAGACACACACGACACACAAGACACACAAGACATACAAGACATACAAGACATACAAGACACACAAGACACACAAGACACACAAGACATCCAAGACACACAAGACAGTCAAGACACACAAGACACACAAGACACACAAGACACACAAGACATCCAAGACACACAAGACAGTCAAGACACACAAGACACACAAGACACACAAGACACACAAGACATACAAGACATACAAGACATCCAAGACACACAAGACATCCAAGACACACAAGACACACAAGACACACAAGACATCCAAGACACACAAGACACACAAGACATATAAGACATACAAGACATATAAGACATACAAGACACACAAGACACACAAGACACACAAGACACACAAGACACACACGACACACACGACACACAAGACACACAAGACATACAAGACATACAAGACATACAAGACACACAAGACACACAAGACACACAAGACACACAAGACATACAAGACACACAAGACACACAAGACACACAAGACATACAAGACATACAAGACATACAAGACATACAAGACACACAAGACACACAAGACACACAAGACACACAAGACATACAAGACACACAAGACACACACAACACACAAGACACACAAGACACACAAGACATACAAGACATACAAGACATACAAGACATACAAGACACACAAGACACACAAGACATCCAAGACACACAAGACAGTCAAGACACACAAGACACACAAGACACACAAGACACACAAGACACCCAAGACATACAAGACACACAAGACACACAAGACACACAAGACATACAAGACAAACAAGACACACAAGACACACAAGACACACAAAGACATCCAAGACATCCAAGACACACAAGACACACAAGACACACAAGACACACAAGACATACAAGACATACAAGACACACAAGACACGCAAGACATGCAAGACACACAAGACATACAAGACATACAAGACACACAAGACACACAAGACACACAAGACACACAAGACATACAAGACATACAAGACACACAAGACACGCAAGACATGCAAGACACACAAGACACACAAGACATACAAGACACACAAGACACACAAGACACACAAGACACACAAGACACACAAGACATACAAGACATACAAGACACACAAGACACACACGACACACAAGACACACAAGACATACAAGACATACAAGACATACAAGACACACAAGACACACAAGACATCCAAGACACACAAGACAGTCAAGACACACAAGACACACAAGACACACAAGACAGTCAAGACACACAAGACACACAAGACACACAAGACACCCAAGACACACAAGACACACAAGACACACAAGACACACAAGACACACAAGACAAACAAGACACACAAGACACACAAGACACACAAAGACATCCAAGACACACAAGACACACAAGACACACAAGACACACAAGACATACAAGACATACAAGACACACAAGACACACAAGACATGCAAGACACACAAGACACACAAGACATACAAGACACACAAGACACACAAGACACACAAGACATACAAGACATACAAGACACACAAGACACACACGACACACAAGACACACAAGACACACAAGACATACAAGACATACAAGACACACAAGACATACAAGACACACAAGACATCCAAGACACACAAGACAGTCAAGACACACAAGACACACAAGACACACAAGACACACAAGACAGTTAAGACACACAAGACACACAAGACACACAAGACACACAAGACATACAAGACATCCAAGACACACAAGACATCCAAGACACACAAGACACACAAGACACACAAGACACACAAGACACACAAGACACACAAGACACACAAGACATATAAGACATACAAGACATATAAGACATACAAGACACACAAGACACACAAGACACACAAGACATACAAGACACACAAGACACACACGACACACAAGACACACAAGACACACAAGACATACAAGACATACAAGACATACAAGACATACAAGACACACAAGACACACAAGACACACAAGACATCCAAGACACACAAGACAGTCAAGACACACAAGACACACAAGACACACAAGACACACAAGACATCCAAGACACACAAGACAGTCAAGACACACAAGACACACAAGACACACAAGACACACAAGACATCCAAGACACACAAGACACACAAGACACACAAGACACACAAGACATACAAGACACACACGACACACAAGACACACAAGACACACAAGACATACAAGACATACAAGACATACAAGACACACAAGACACACAAGACACACAAGACATCCAAGACACACAAGACAGTCAAGACACACAAGACACACAAGACACACAAGACACACAAGACATACAAGACACACAAGACACACAAGACACACAAGACACACAAGACACACAAGACACACAAGACACACAAGACACACAAGACACCCAAGACACACAAGACACACAAGACACCCAAGACACCCAAGACACCCAAGACACACAAGACACACAAGACACCCAAGACACCCAAGACACCCAAGACACACAAGACACCCAAGACACCCAAGACACCCAAGACACACAAGACACACAAGACACACAAGACACACAAGACACACAAGACACACAAGACACACAAGACATACAAGACATACAAGACACACTAGACATACAAGACATATACCTGAATATACCTCCATATAGGAATACAACAAAAGAAAAAAGTAAACATGAAAGAAAAAAAAGCAGATGCCTTAGTCTAATCCTGCTATAACCACATTATAACCTGAACTATAGAATTGCATCCTTCCTTATCCGCCTATCCTGCATATATATATATATATATATAGATTATTAGAGGCGTCAAATATATAAATATATAAATATATATCTACCTATAAATAAAAGTGAGCTATTTTAATCAGAAAATCCACATATACTGTAGGGGTATTTTATATTTCATACACCACTGAAACCCAAAAAAACAAAACAAAACAAACAAAAAACAGAAACGAAAACAAAAACAGGAACAAACAAAAAAGACTCACCAGAAACCCTTTCTCTCTCTCTGTCCCCCCCTCGTACTTCCTTTTCTTAAATCAGAAGGGCACTAGTACCATTCATCTGGAAGAATATTCCGTAGGATTAATTGTTTGAAACATTCCGTTTAATGGTAATGGGATTTCAGTAAGTGTAGTAAATGTAGTAAATTGTTCAAAAAGTATTTGATGATGCATGGAGTGTGTAAAGCTCACTATTGATGGAGCTGACTGATTTTTCCAGTTCTTTAGGATCAGACTACGACCCACCACAATTACGGTATTTATTAAATAAATATTTCCTCCATTAGGACTTTTGGGGGGACTTTGTATTTTTCTAGGTAAAAGAGCTGTTTAACAAAAGGCCCTTGTAAAGGCTATTGGTAGTTTATTGTAGGTTTAGGGGGTGTTTTTATTTGGGGGGGGGGGGGCTTTTTTATTTTTATAGGGCTATTAGATTAGATGTAATTGTTTTTATTTTTGATCATTTCGTTTATTATTTTTTGTATAGTTTAAACTTATTTTATTTTTTATTTTACAGGTAAGTTTTTATTTATTTTAAGATAGTTATATTGTAATTTTAATTTAAAGTTAGGGGGGTGTTAGGTTTAGGGGTTATTAGTTTCATTTAGTGTTTTGTGGGGGGCCGGCGGTTTAGGGGTTAATAGGTTTATATTTCATTTAGTGTCTGCGATGTGGGGGCATGGGATTAGGGGTGTTTAGACTAGGGGTTTATGTTAGGGTGTTAGGTTTAAACTTAATTTTATTTTCCCCATAGACATCAATAGGGTTGCGTTACGGCGATCGCCATTCCGTGATCGCAGGTGTTATTTTTTTTCTAACACTCTCTCCCCATTGATGTCTTTGAGGGAAAGCATGCACGAGCACGTAAACTCAGCACAAGGAGGCTCGTAATGGCATCGCTATGGAGAGTGCAATAACACAGATTTTTTGGCGTTATTTTCGCACCCTGTTTAGCGCAAAACTCGTAATCTAGGTAAATGAGAGTTCTCTGCTAGGTACGCAATGGAGGGCAAAGTAGCAGTAACCAACGTATTTTAATACCTGAATATTACACTTAAAGGGACATTCAAGTTCAAAATAAACGTTCATGATTCAGATAGGGCATGTAATTTTAAACAACTTTCCAATTTACTTTTATTACCAATTTTGCTTTGTTCTCTTAGTATTCATAGTTGAAAGCTAAACCTAGGTAGGCTCTTATGCTAATTTCTTAGACCTTGAAGGCCGCCTCTTAGCTGTATGCATTTTGACAGTTTTTCACCACTAGAGGGCGTTAGTTCATGTGTGTCATATAGATAACATTGAGCTCACGCACGTGAAGTTACCTAGGAGTCAGGACTGACTGCTAAACTGCAAGTCTGTTAAAAGAACTGAGATAAGGGGGCAGTCTGCTGAGGCTTAGATACAAGGTAATTACAGAGGTAAAAAGTATATTAATATAACTGTGTTGGTTATGCAAAACTGGGGAATGGGTAATTAAGGGATTATCTATCTTTTTAAACAACAAAAATTATAGTGTTGACTGTCCCTTTAATAAAAATCAAATTACGCTTTTCTCAGTGCACTTTACCATAATTACCAGATTTACCATAATGAGTGTGAGCTAGCAGTGACTGATGATGATGAGTGTGAGTGGAGACTAATTATAAAAAGAGTGAGTGATGGAGACTTATAATAATAAAAGTGAGTAAGTGAAAGAGACTGATCTTGATGAGAATGAGAGTATGTGATAAGAATGATTATATTGAGAGTGAATGATAGAAACTGGTCAAAATAAGTGTGAGTGTATGAATGTAGGTCATCAAAATAAGAGTGAGTGAAAGAGATTGATCATAATGAGGGTGAGTGAGTAAAGGAGAGAGATCAAAATGAGATTGAGTGAGTGAACGAGGAACTAAGTGAAAGAGTTATCATAATGAGTGAAAGTGTATGAAGGAAATACTGATCATAATGAATATGAGTGTGTGAAGAAAAAACTAATCAGTGTGAGTGATCATACTAAGTGTAAGTGATGGAAAGAGGGATCATAATGAATGATGAAGTCTGATTATGTATATAAGTGAGTGAAGGAAGCGCTGATCATGACGATTGTGAGTGAAGTAGAGAATTACGTGTGAAGCAGGCACTAATTGTAATGATTGTGAGTGAAGGAGGAACTGATGATGAATGTGAGTGAGTGAAGGAGGGACTGATAATACTATGTGTAAGTGGAGAGAGTGATCATGATAAGTGAACCTGATTGAAGCAGACACTGATCATAATGAGTGTGAGTGATCATAATGAGTGTGAGTGATCATAATGAAAGTGAGTGAAGGACACACGATCATAGTGGGTGGAGATACTGATCATTCTGAGTGCAAGTTAATGATACTGATTATAATGAGGGTCAGTGAATGAGGGAGACTGATCATAATCAGGGTGAGTGTGTGAACAAGGGACTGACCAAGTGTAAGTGAAGGTGACTGATCACAATGAGAGTGAATGAAGTCTGATGTTACTGATCTTACTGAAGCTGAGAAAAAGAATATATTGATCATAATGTGAGTGAGTGAGTGAAAGAGGAGGCTAATCATAATGACTGTGAGTAAAGGAGCGACTTACCATACTGAGTATAAGTAAGTGAAGGAGTGGGTTATGATAAGGAACAAGAGGGGGTGAGAAAAAGGAGGTTGAGTGAGTGAAGAAGACTGCTCATAGTGAGTAAAGTAGACTAATGGGAATGAATGAGACTGAGTGGAGTCCCCTGAGTATTGAGTATGGTTGAAACAAAAGGAGGTTGAGTGAGTGAAGAGGATTGCTCATAGTTAGTATGAGCGAGAAAAGGAGACTAATGAGACTTAGTTGAGTCCCCTGAGTGTTGAGTATGGTTGAGACAAAAGGAGGTTAAGTGAGTGAAGAAGACTGCTCGTAGTGAGTATGAGTGAGTAATTGACTAATGAGAATGAAGGAGACTAAGTGGAGTCCCCTGAGTGTTGAGTATGGTTGAGATAAAAGGAGGTTTAGTGAGTGAAAAAGACTGCTCATAGTTAGTTTAAGTGAGTAAAGGAGACTAATGAGACTGAGTGGAGTCCCCTGAGTGTTGAGTATGGTTGAGAAAAAGGGAGGTTGGTTGAGTGAGTGAAGAAGACTGCTCATAGTGAGTATGAGTGAGTAAATGAGACTAATGAGAATGAAGGAGACTGAGTGAAGTGTTGAGTATGGTTGAGATAAAAGGAGGTTGAGTGAGTGGAAAAGACTGCTCATAGTTAGTATGAGAGAGTAAAGGAGACTAATGATACTGAGTCCCCTGAGTGTTGAATATGTTTGAGACTAGTCTGAGTGGGAGTCTGTTCAGCCCACTGTGTTCATTAACACAGATCTCTGTATTACACGTAGCAAGGCTCCCAAGTTGCTATGGTGCAAAGATACGTTGAAGATATTTTTGTACCTGGGAAACATCAGTGATTCTAACATATCACTTCAGACTATCGTGTTACTGCAGTTACTGTAGTCTTTGTTATGCTACATAATGTATGGATGAGCTGTGGGGTCAATGTCAGGAGCAAATGTCTTCTTTATGGAAGACAAGTAAGATTACCTATAGAATAACCTTGAAACTCTCACGGCTGAGGTAACATTATGTGCACAACTCATAATGTTGTCATTCTATCACCTAGATTTAGAGTTTTGCATTAGAAGGGGTGCGTTAGCTACGCGTGTCTTTTTCCCCCCGCACCTTTTAAACAACGCTGGTATTGAGAGATCTCTGAAGGGCTGCGTTAGGCTCCAAAAAGGGAGCGTACAGGCATATTTACCGCTGCAACTCTCAATACCAGCGTTGTTTACGGACGCGGCCAGCTTAAAAAACGTGCTCGTGCACGATTCCCCCATAGGAAACAATGGGGCAGTTTGAGCTGGAAAAAACCTAACACCTGCAAAAAAGCAGTGTTCAGCTCCCAACACAGCCCCATTGTTTCCTATGGGGAAACACTTCCTAAGTCTGCACCTAACACCCTAACATGTACCCCGAGTCTAAACACCCCTAACCTTACACTTATTAACCCCTAATCTGCCGCCCCCGCTATCGCTGACCCCTGCATATTATTATTAACCCCTAATCTGCCGCTCCGTACACCGCCGCAACCTACATTATCCCTATGTACCCCTAATCTGCTGCCCCTAACATCGCCGACCCCTATATTATATTTATTAACCCCTAATCTGCCCTCCCCAACGTCGCCGCTACCTACCTACACTTATTAACCCCTAATCTGCCGAACGGACCTCACCGCCACTATAATAAATGTATTAACCCCTAAACCGCCTCACTCCCGCCTCAAAAACCCTATAATAAATAGTATTAACCCCTAATCTGCCCTCCCTAACATCGCTGACACCTAACTTCAAGTATTAACCCCTAATCTGCCGACCGGACCTCACCGCTACTCTAATAAATGTATTAACCCCTAAAGCTAAGTCTGACCCTAACACTAACACCCACCTAAGTTAAACATAATTTAAATCTAACGAAATACAATAAATCTTATTAAATAAATTAATCCTATTTAAAGCTAAATACTTACCTGTAAAATAAACCCTAATATAGCTACAATATAACAAATAATTATATTGTAGCTATTTTAGGATTTATATTTATTTTACAGGCAACTTTGTATTTATTTTAACCAGGTACAATAGCTATTAAATAGTTAATAACTATTTAATAGCTACCTAGTTAAAATAATTACAAAATTACCTGTAAAATAAATCCTAACCTAAGTTACAATTAAACCTAACACTGCACTATCAATAAATTAATTAAATAAACTACCTACAATTATCTACAATTAAATCATCTAAACTAAATTACAAAAACAAACAAACACTAAATTAAAAAAATTAAAAAAGATTACAAGAATTTTAAACTAATTACACCTACTCTAAGCCCCCTAAAAAAATAACAAAATAAAAAAATGCCCTACCCTAAAATAAAAAGTTAACAGCTCTTTTATCTTACCAGCCATTAAAAGGGCCCTTTGCGGGGCGTGCCCCAAAGAAAACAGTTCTTTTGCATTTAAATAAACATACAATACCCCCCCCAACATTACAACCCACCACCCACATACCCCTAATCTAACCCAAACACCTCTTAAAAAACCTAACACTAAGCCCCTGAAGATCTCCCTACCTTATCTTCACCACGCCGGGTATCACCGATTTGTCCAGAAGAGGGTCCGAAGTCTTCATCCTATCCGGCAAGAAGAGGTCCAGAAGAGGGTCTGAAGTCTTCATCCTATCCGGCAAGAAGAGGACATCCGGACCGGTAGACATCTTCATCCAGGCGGCATCTTCTATCTTCTTCCATCCGGCGTGGGGGCTTAGAGTAGGTGTAATTAGTTTAAAATTCTTGTAATCTTTTTTTATTTTTTGTAATTTAGTGTTTTGTTTTTTTTGTAATTTAGTTTAGTTGATTTAATTGTAGATAATTGTAGGTAGTTTATTTAATCAATTTATTGATAGTGTAGTGTTAGGTTTAATTGTAAATTAGGTTAGGATTTATTTTACATGTAATTTTGTGGTTATTTTATTATTTAATAGCTATTGTACCTAGTTAAAATAAATACAAAAAAGTTGCCTGTAAAATAAATATAAATCCTAAAATAGCTATAATATAATTATTTGTTATATTATAGCTATATTAGGGTTTATTTTACAGGTAAGTATTTAGCTTTAAATAGGACTGATTTATTTAATAAGAGTTAATTTATTTCTTTAGATAAAAATTATATTTAACTTAGGGGGGTGTTAGTGTTAGACTTAGCTTTAGGGGTTAATACATTTATTAGATTAGCGGCGAGGTCCGGTCGGCAGATTAGGGGTTAATACTTGAAGTTAGGTGTCGGCGATGTTAGGGAGGGCAGATTAGGGGTTAATAAAATTTATTATAGGGTTTGCAAGGCGGGAGTGAGGGGGTTTAGGGGTTAATACATTTATTAGTGTAGCGTCGTGGTCCGGTCGGCAGATTAGGGGTTAATAAGTGTAGGTAGGTAGCGGCGACGTTGGGGGGGGGGGCAGATTAGGGGGTAATAAATATAATATAGGGGTCGGCGATGTTAGGGGCAGCAGATTAAGGGTACATAGGGATAATGTAGGTTGCGGTGGTGTGCGTTCGGCAGATTAGGTGTTAAAAAATTTTATTAGAGTGGCGGCGATGTGGGGGGACCTTGGTTTAGGGGTACATAGGTAGTTTATGGGTGTTAGTGTACTTTAGAGCACAGTAGTTAGGAGCTTTATGAACCGGCGTAAGCCCATAAAGCTCTTAACTACTGACTTTTTTCTTCGGCTGGAGTCTTGTCGTTAGAGTTCTAACGCTCACTTCAGCCAAGACTCTAAATACCGGCGTTAGGAAGATCCCATTGAAAAGATAGGATACGCAATTGACGTAAGGGGATCTGCGGTATGGAAAAGTCACGGCTGGAAAGTGAGCGTTAGACCCTTTCCTGACTGACTCTAAATACCAGCGGGCGGCCAAAACCAGCGTTAGGACCCCCTAACGCTGGTTTGGACGGCTAACGCAGAACTCTAAATCTAGGCGATAGTAACTTCTTTTGCTTTGTGCAACCTTCCATGTTAACTCCTATTGCTCTATATGACCCTTAGTATAATCCATACTATTGTTCCATATAACCCCTCTCTATAACTCCTGTTACTTTATATAACACTCTGTATGAATCAATTCTGCTTCATATAACCCTCATATTGCTTTATATAGTTCCTTCTATTGCTGCCTATAATCTTCCCTATAACCCCTCCTCTTGATCCATATAACTCCTCCTATTACTCCATTTATCCCTCCCTATAACCCATCCTATTGCTCCATATAATCCTCCCTATAACTCCTCCTATTGCTCCATTTAACCCTCCCTATAACTCATCTTATTGCTCCATATAACCCTCCCTATAACACCTATTGCTCTATATAACCCTTCCTATAACTCACCTATTGCTCCATATAACCCTCCCTATAACTCCTCCTATTGCTCGATATTACCCTCCCTATAACTCCTCCTATTGCTCCATATAACCTCTCCCTATAACTGCTCCTATTGCTTCATATAACCCTCCCTATAACTCCTCCTATTGCTCCATATAACCTTCCCTATAACTCCTCCTATTGCTCCATATAACCTCCCTATAACTCCTCCTATTGCTCCATATAACCCTCCCTATAACTCCTCCTATTGCTCCATATAACTATCCCTATAACTCCTCCTTTTGCTCCATATAACCCTCCCTATAACTGCTCCTATTGCTCCATATAACTCTCCATATAACTCCTCCTATTGCTCTCTATAACTCATCTTATTGCTCCATATAACCCTCCCTATAACACCTATTGCTCTATATAACCCTTCCTATAACTCACCTATTGCTCCATATAACCCTCCCTATAACTCCTCCAATTGCTCCATATAACCATCCCTATAACTCCTCCTGTTGCTCGATATTACCCTCCCTATAACTCCTCCTATTGCTCCATATAACCTCTCCCTATAACTGCTCCTATTGCTTCATATAACCCTCCCTATAACTCCTCCTATTGCTCCATATAACCCTCCCTATAACTCCTCCTATTGCTTCATATAACCCTCCCTATAACTGCTCCTATTGCTCCATATAACCCTCCATATAACTCCTCCTATTGCTTCATATAACCCTCCCTATAACTCCTCCTATTGCTCCATATAACTATCCCTATAACTCCTCCTTTTGCTCCATATAACCCTCCCTATAACTCCTCATATTGCTCCATATAACCCTCCCTATAACTGCTCCTATTGCTCCATATAACCCTTCCTATAACTCCTCCTATTGCTCCATATAACCCTCCCTATAACTGCTCCTATTGCTCCATATAACCCTCCATATAACTCCTCCTATTGCTCCATATAACTCCTCCTATTGCTACATATAACCCTCCCTATAACTCCTCCTATTTCTACATATAACTCCTCCTATTTCTACATATAACTCCTCCTATTGCTCCATATAACTCCTCCTATTTCTACATATAACCCTCCCTATAACTCCTCCTATTGCTCCCTATAACTCCTCCTATTGCTCCATATAACCCTCCCTATAATTCCTCCTATTGCTCCATATAACCCTCCCTATAACTCCTCCTATTGCTCCATATAGCTCCTCCTATTGCTCCATATAACCCTTCTTATAACTCCTCCTATTACTCCAAATAGCCTCCTGCAGTAACTCATCATATTGCTTCATAGAAACCTGTCATATAGCTCCTCAGATTGCTTCATATAACCCATCCCAACAATTCCTCCTGTTGCTTTATATAACCCCTCCCTATAACACCTCCTGTTGCTCCATATCATAGCTCCCTATGTCAACTCCTATTGCGCCATATAACCCTCCCTATAACATATTGCTTAATATAACCCTCTCTACAACTCCTCCTATTGCTCCATATAACCCTCCCAATAACTCCTCCTATTGCTCCATATAACCCCTCCCTATAACTCCTCCTATTGCTCCATACAACCCTCCCTATAACTCCTCCATATAAGCTCCATATAACCCTACCTATAACTCCTCCTATTGCTTCATATAACCTCTCCCTAAAACTCTTATTATTGCTATATATGGCCTCTCCTTATTGAGCCATACAACCTCTCTACAACTCCTTTTGCATTATAGTATATAACCTTGTGTAACTCCTCCTATTCCTCCATATAAGCCTCCTTGTAATTTCTCCTTTTGCTCCATATAATCCTCCCTATAACTGCCACTATTGCTCCTTATAGATCTCTTTATAACTTTTCCTACTGTTTTATA
>NC_069505.1:490633839-490636339 GCF_027579735.1 Bombina bombina | reverse complement strand
CTCTTCTCCTCATCATCATTTTCCCATTTCTTTCTTGTCCCGCTAGTTCTATAAAATAATTTCCCCCCCTCTCTCTTCTCTCTCCTTTCTCTTTTATTATTATTATTCTCTCCTACCTATTTGTTCCACATTCTCTCCCTTCCATTTTCCACACCCAATCTCTTTGTTCCTTAAGGTCAACCCATTCTCCCTTCCATGGTCCATCCAACCCATTTTAATCATCATTGACCATGTTATGACTCTAGATTTCTAATTCCCAAATTTGAAAGTAAATTGCTGTTGAATATCTTTATTGAGCTCATTGTGGTTATATATTTAAGCTGTACCCTTCATAATTACCATAAACCCAATCCTAACTTTTACTGCCTCATGAGCATTCATGATGAGCCCTCAATATTTCTAGCGTTAACAAAAAATAAAAGCACTTAGCACATAATGTGCCCCCTTCTCAGCTTTGTCCTTTTAATCAAGTAAAATAAACTTTAGATTAGGGCTCCATGTATCATGCTGTGGATGCAGCTTGGGAGCCATGTCCGTCTTTAGACCGGGTCTTTCTAACCTCTTGAAACACCCCAAATGCATTTGTCTGGGATGAGTGACAACCCCTACTCTTGCACAACTAATGCACAAGAGTATGGGGCGGAGCTTGTGTAATCTTAAATTCTGGCAGTGGATGCAGGTGGACAGTTTCCCTGCCTGGGAACCTTGTCTGCCCTCATTTTAATAAATGAAAACAAAGTCCAGATCAGCACTCCAGCATTATTTGATTCAAACTTGCAAAAAGTGAGGGTGCTTACACCTTCTGGATCTCTCTCAGCTTAAGTTTGAGAAAGGGGCAGGAGCCCCAAAACGTTAATGCAGCTTTAATAAAGGTTTTATATGGAGTGATACCTTCTATTTTTTACACATTTTGATAAATGTTAGAGCTCCATTCCAGTCTGTTAAGGTTTGTCATGCAATGACTTTTAATTTTTTGGATCTATTATGACATAAGTTGATGGTATAGAATTACTGATAAATTCCTTGCATGTTTGTAGTTAATTTGATATTCCTGATAAGCTCAACTCATTATGTGTTCATTTTTAATTAACATTTTAATATACGTACACTTGATGACTCACTCACTCACTCAAAAACATGTGCAAAACAGGTCCACTTGACAAGAGGTTACGTTGTTTTTTGAATTAGTAAAGTAAAAAAAACGTCAACAAATACTATGAAAAATAATTTCAGATGGATTGAAAATCTTATTGCAAAGACCCATTCAAGAAACTCATCTAATTTATTAATATAGAGCCCAAATTAGTTCATTAGTTTATGGGTCATGCAGTTTGCAAGTATGTGTAGAAGGAAACAGGGAAGTCTGTGAAGTTCAAAGCTGGGATGCATGGACTGAACATAAAGCTAAGAAGGTTTAATGGACATGTCTATAATTCTTGAGGATTAAAACAAGCGTAAATCCTTATAACTTACTTTACTGTTCCATACAGCCCCCCTTCTGCTACTCCATATAAACCCTTCTTATAACTCCTACTACACCACATAACTCCTCTTATTGCTCAGTATAACTTCAACCTATAACTCCTCCTATTGCTCCATATAACCTCCCGATAACTCCTCCCACTGCTCTACAAAACCTTCACAAATACTCTTCTTATTGCTCCATATAACCTCTCCCTATAACTTCTCTTATTGCTCCATATAACCATCCCTATAACTCCTCCTATTGCTCCATATAACCCTCCCTATAACTCCTCCTATTGCTCCATATAACCCTCGCTATAACTCCTCCTATTGCTCCATATAACCCTTCCTATAACACTTCCTATTGCTTCATATAACCCTCCCTATAACTCCTCCTGTTGCTCCATATAACCCTCGCTATAACACTTCCTATTGCTTCATATAACCCTCCCTATAACACTTCCTATTGCTTCATATAACCCTCCCTATAACACTTCCTATTGCTCAGTATCTCTCCTTATAACACTCCTATTGCTTCATATAACCCTCCCTATAACTCCTCCTATTGCTCAGTATAAACTCTGCCTATAACACTTCTATTGCTCCATATAACCCTCCCTATAACTCAACTATTGCTCCATATAACCCTCCCTATAACTCCTCCTATTGCTCAATATAACCCTCCCTATAACTCCTCATATTGCTCCATATAACCCTCCCTATAACTCCTCATATTGTTCCATATAACCCACCTTATAACTCCTCCTATTGTTCCATATAACCCTCCCTATAACTCCTCCTATTGTTCCATATAACCCTCCCTATAACGCCTCCTATTGCTCCATATAACCCTCCCTATAACTCCTCCTATTGTTCCATATAACCCTCCCTATAACTCCTCCTATTGTTCCATATAACCCTCCCTATAACTCCTCCTATTGTTGCATATAACCCTCCCTATAACTACTCCTATTGTTCCATATAACCCTCCCTATAACTACTCCTATTGTTCCATATAACTCTTCCTATAACTCCT